>NC_025696.1:5005934-5010898 GCF_000633955.1 Camelina sativa | reverse complement strand
AACTCGTGATCTTTCACTTTCACTTCCTTTTTTTTCTTCCTACGCTACTGTTTCATACCAAAAAAGGAGAAAACTTCAACAAGCAAAGATCAAAAAAGGATCTCGACAAGAGAAATGTTGGCATCAAAGAGCAATTTACAGGTGTGATTCAGTGTTGAACGTGCAGTGACTGTAAGCTTTTGTTATTCTTCATCATGGCCATGGAAATTTGCTTAATGGCAACAATGGAGGAGTCTCCGCTGCATCTTCTCCTTCTTCTCGCTTAGTTTGTATCAGATGAGTCCTCAGGCTACACTCTTCTATCTGTTCCATGTGACCATATCTCGGTTTCAATTCAATTTACCATAATCATTTTTCATTGAAGTATTGGATTTTTTTAGGTTACCTGCATGATCGCGGTT
The DNA here is from genome assembly GCF_000633955.1 of Camelina sativa. Taxonomy (NCBI): domain Eukaryota; kingdom Viridiplantae; phylum Streptophyta; class Magnoliopsida; order Brassicales; family Brassicaceae; genus Camelina; species Camelina sativa. The sequence goes on along the minus strand of NC_025696.1, from coordinate 5,010,497 downwards.
GCGGCCAGAAGATCTTCGCATTTTCCTTGCATAGAACTCTCTTTTGTAACTACAACAGCTAGTTCGGTGACCATTTTGTTCATCTCCTCCACCTGCGAATACAAAAGAGCAATGCACCCGCTTGAGAGTTATGTCAAGAGGATACATTTGGAAAAAAAAAAAAACAGATTTTTATAAAAGGTCTCACCTTTGAGAGTAGAGACCAAATGGACGATCCCATAGCCTGCATTACGTCGAGGGCCGAGGACATAGCTGCTTTCAAAGATTCGACGTCCGCCTGTAAGAAAAGAAGTTATAAATGATAACTATATTCTTGATCTTCTAAACTTAAGTTTTGATGAGTATTCGCAGAAGTAAGAATATATACCTTTGTTCCTCCCGTCGCTGGAAGTCGGAGAGTATTTGCTTCTAAATCTGCAATGGCTCCAACTAAAGAACTAACATGGTCTCTTTCAAGTGTGGCCCAATCTTCAAGGCTCGCCATCTGTGCACATATTTATGCATAAGCATGGGATGACCTGATAAATGCAAAGCCAGTATATAAAGGCGAGGGAGCCTACCTGATTGTTTAATAGTGAGTTGAGTTTGATCTCTAGATTTAGCTGTTGTAAGCCAATCCTTTGCCTAGTCACATCATCCTGTAGTTCTGATATCGCATGCCACACATTAAATAGGGTTTCCTGAAGTCAAAACTTGAATTTTCAGACGTCTTTTAGATCAATCAGTTGAAGCAACGGTCATGTTAGAGAGGACGGAAATGTTATATACCTCGGAAGTTAATCTTTGAATATACATTACAGATTCAGCTCGTGCAATTGCAAACCGCCACTGTAAGTATCTATTGTGGAGCAGGCGCAGTTGATGAACATCTTCGATGTAGCTTGCTTTTTTGCCTTTCTTGACATCCGTGATGAAGCTGAGCACTGAAGTTGTGGTACTGGATTGTGTGGAAGTGCTGGTTTGTCTTATCCGTGAAGGACTTACCCCTCTTGAAGGTGGAGTTGATGGTCGAGCAAAACAGGAGGTATTTGTGCCACGCGAAGGACTTAACCCTCTCGAAGGACTCACACCTCTTGTAGGACTCAATCCTCTTGAAGGGCTTAGTCCTCTCGCTGGACTCACTCCTCTCGAAGTACTCATGCCTCTAGAAAGAGACGATGAAGACGAAAACGATGTTCTACTTGGTGAAGCTGGGCGAGATCCAGGAGCAGACAATGGATGCAACCTAGCTACAGCCGTTTCTAAGGTTTCTCTATCTAACGACCCTGCAGACAAAAGTCTTTGAGCACCAGAAGATCGAGCTATGTTATTATCTTCCGACTTTGTTGGAGACAACAATCCACCATTGCTAGATGTGTTACTAGAAGTTTTATGCAAAGGTCTCGAACTACTGGACAAAGGTAGTGACATTCTCCTAAGAGACGGCCCCATTCCAGGCCCTGAAGTTGGTGCACCTCTTGAAGCCCTGTCGCCAAGATCCAAGCTTCTGTTTAAGGAATTCGAAGTGATCTTTCCACCAATTCTACTAGGCCACCGATGCTGTTCTATTAACCGACTATGAGGACCATCTGAAGGTTTCGAATTCTCTGAAAGATCAGACACATTATTCTTCCCTTTCAATGGACTTCTTTTCCTCTCTGGCGTAGGTTTCCTTGATACAGGGGTCGTTTCAGCCTTCTGCTTTTGAGCTATATTCGAAGAAGGTCTCAATGTCCGATCAACAGAAGAACTACTAACTGGTTTCTCCTTTTTACTAACAGGGACTGACACCGAATCCGACTGAAATGAAACACTGAGGCTTCTCATAGTGGAAGGCCATAAGCTTTCAGGCAAACGACCTGTAGAGAGCCTCCTAGATGAAGCTGGTAAGTCTATAGACAAGTCACGTATCGGTGTGGAGGGACTAGTAGGAGATGGCGGTGTTGAAGGACGCTTCCTCTCTGCTGAAACTGCTCTTTTCGCAGCCACGGATTGAGAGCTTGAAGACACTGTTGGCCTTGTGACACTTGGGGAAGGACATCGCCCGGTTTTGGTTGGCGTCGGTGATCTGTATCTTGAACTGACCTCCGATGTTCGAGGACGGCGAGTGACAGGAACTGCATTATTCTTCTCTGATGGAACAAGACGCCGCCTTGTACTATCTGTAGCTACGTCCATTCAAGCTCACAAAACCAAACTTGCATTGATTGAATTTAGCAGTTTACGCCTCTCGTTTAGTTCTGCATTGGAGCTAAACAATAAAAAAAGCTCCAGTTGCTTTCTGTAAATGCAGTCCCTTTATTCTGCAAGAAACCCAAAACACAGGAGAAAAGGTAAGATACCTCACAGATAGGCTATGCGAAGAAAAGAGCAAAGTATATTAAACCAGCCCAGATAAACAAAAGTAAAAAAAGATTCTACCTTTACAACAGAAACCCATATCAAGACTCCAACATGGATTATCCAATTCAAAAAGGGTAACAAACTAAGACACAAAAGCAGAACCAAATGCAAACTAGAAAACCAAGAAAGTGCTGAGAACTAACAATGGAAAGGGATAAGAAAGTTTGAAAAAAAAAAAACAGTGGTCAAACAAGAGAGAAAGGTGGGTCAAGTTCTAACTAGTTAGTTGCGCAGATTCACAATATCAGGGGGATATTTTTTTATTTAATCGAAAATGAAACAGAGGAAGAATCTTTTGCAGTGTCTTTGTCATGGCAGTGCCATGGTGAGATATGTGCTGGAAAATTAAATGGTAATATCAGTTCAATGACCAAACTTCTTCTTCTTTCCATCAACATCACAACACCTCAAAAGAAACTCCCTTTATCACAGCTTCCAAACAGTAAACTTACTAAATTTAAGCAGCTAGAGATTTTAATAAAACTAGTTAGTGTCACATTGTTTGATTTGTAGTAAGTAAGTAGTAGTATAAGAAACTTATTTAACCAATTAGCAAAACTGGACATTTCACAGATAATTTTGGTGTTTTCTCCAGATAAGGGACCACGTGGATTGAAGAATCAAGAAACCAGTGCCCCACTCTCCGAGAGCAAATCAGTGATGATTGATGAAATTGAGAAAAAGTTTTATCGAGAAAGTGAAGGATGAAGGGAGAGAATCAACGGGAAGGATTGAAAAAAAACACAAACTTTATTTCTCTTTTTCTGTTTCTAAGTGGGATCAATGAGATGGTTCTAACGAAGAATCCAAAAGTGAAATTTGGCAGATACTGACACGACCTGTGTCTCTCACGACACAGACTCGTTTTATTCGATCATCAAAATTTAGTAACTTTTATGAAAACCGAAACAAGAAAATCAGAAATCAGATTCAAATTCCCTTTTTTATTTCTAACAAAATCAATCTCAGATCGCAGAAATTAGAAATTACCCAGAAACTCTAGGGTTCTTCCGATTTTGTTTGAAAAAGAATCGAAATTGGGATTGATTAGACACAAATGTAGAAGCTAAAGTTTAGAGATCCGATGAATCTGAGGTCGGCAAATTGAAAATCTTACCCGTAAGAATCCGAAAAAAAGTTCCCTCCGGTGATAGGCTTCGAGATCGAAATTTGGGAAATACGAACGCGATCGGAATTGATTAAACACCACCGTGAACAAAAAGTTTCGCCGATAATGAAGAATAGTCGTGTGGATTAAAGTATATATAATAAAAAAAAAAAAAAATCAATCGCCGGAGATAGAGTTGATCGGACGATTCAGGGAGAGAGATTTGGGTGCCAGAGAGAGAGAGAGAGAGAGAGAGAGAGAGAGAGATCAAAGAGAGAGAAAGAGATTAAAGAGAGAGAGAGAGAGGGCGTTATTTTCGCGCCACCTAATTTTGATATTAAAAGAGTCTTTATTTATTTATTTTTATACTAGCCTTTTTTTGCTCGTAGATGTCATTTACAACTACATTGACAAAAGTAACATTGTTGTTATAAATTGGAGTTTTTGATCCTTGAGATTTGAGTTTTCGAGTTATGTCCGGTTTGAGAATTTTAGACAAATTTAGACATAACAAAACCGAATTAGGTGTTTTTCCATTTTGAGTAAACCATTATCTGAATTGAACCGGAATCCTTATCTTAGAGGGTGTTATTGGATTGAGGATTTTAATAGATTTTAATTAACCCAGGACATTAGTGGATTTAAAAGTCTAATGCATTTGTGTAGACTTTATAATGCATATAAGGTGGATTTGAAAGTCATTGATAATGTATTTTTGGTGATTGTTATGGATTTTTTAAAAAGTTATTGTTAGAAAAAAATATATATATATCCATAAACTGTGTTATACACCAAAATTATATTAAATTAATAACACCCAGACTTTTACACATGTCATAGAAAACTTGAATTAAACTTGATTTGTTTTCAATCCAGATTTTTGGTGTAATTAAATAACCCAGATGTCATGAACCCAGAAAAAAAAAATTAAAGAATACAAAAAAACACAGATCTGATGAATAAGTGTGATTATATACAAAGAGTTTGAGGAGAAAGAAACAGAGATTGAACCCAGAAAAAAAAAGTATGATTATATCATAAACCAAAAAAAAAAGTTATAGATCATGAACCCA
>NC_025696.1:4986691-5005460 GCF_000633955.1 Camelina sativa | reverse complement strand
ATACACCAAAATTATATTAAATTAATAACACCCAGACTTTTACACATGTCATAGAAAACTTGAATTAAACTTGATTTGTTTTCAATCCAGATTTTTGGTGTAATTAAATAACCCAGATGTCATGAACCCAGAAAAAAAAAATTAAAGAATACAAAAAAACACAGATCTGATGAATAAGTGTGATTATATACAAAGAGTTTGAGGAGAAAGAAACAGAGATTGAACCCAGAAAAAAAAAGTATGATTATATCATAAACCAAAAAAAAAAGTTATAGATCATGAACCCAAAAAAAGTTAAAGAACACAAAAAAAAAATTCTCAAAAATAATACATATCTGATGAATAAGTGTGATTATATAAAAGGATAGAGAAAAAAATCAAACAATAATATGTCAAAGGCTAGAGATCCATCTAAAGAGAGGAGAAGAAAATGAAATGATTGAAAAAAGTGTGGTATTGTATTTGTTCATATTTTAGAAGCAAAGTACGTTGAAATCCAAAATCACACAAAATCCCGTAGATATTGAATAACACTAGATTTTAATGGATTTTTAAAAATACCCAATTGAATAACGCATGATTCTTAAATACATCAAACTCTTTTAAAAACCACAATCCAATAACACCCCCTTAGTTAATCATGCATAAAAGAGAATAAAAATAGTATTTGCAAATGGATCGAGACAAAACGTGACAAGTTTATGGCAACTGAACTGATGATTGCTTTGAGTTTGTTGTTTCTTTTTAACACTTTTGAAAAATAATTATAATACGAAAATTGGCATTTTACACCGAAAGCTTAGGTTTACTTTTCCCACCCAACCTTACCTATATTTCATAAGAGTTATGAGGAAGAAGCTCTTAGATATGGACTATAAAATATATAGGGATATTGAAAATTAATTTACAAAAAATGGAACTTATGATGGTTACCCATGATATGTGTTTGGTCATTCTCTTCTACTTATTNTTTTTTTTTTTTTTTTTGTCTTTTCTACTTCTTCTTATGAAAATAACATTTACCAAACACATACGATGGCTAATTCCTAACTAAAGCTTCATTTTCTTGTTTTATCTCTTTTATTTGCTTATCTATCGATTTCAGTATTTTGGTCGAGTCTAGTCATCGACGAGAGGACTCTAAGTCTAAACTACTAACATAGAACATAACCTAATAAATTAATCCATTTTTAAAATAGGACCATGGGAATAAAACCCATTTTTAAAAAATTAAAGAAGAAAGGTTTGCTCGCACATGAGATGATTTGGACATATCATATGATCTTAAGCTTTCTATAGACCGTTGTCTCTCTTTCTTTTGTTTGTCCCCTTACCTTGTGGAGTCTTTCTCCTACTTTACTCCCCCACTTGGGAGTTCTCTGAATTTAATATTAGTATTACAAATTCGTCTTTCCTTCTCACTTCTATATATGGTAGATATATTTTGTTTTATGCATGTTCTTTTATATTTGCTACACATGTACGTCCTGCCAATTTTTTAGAATCATTGAACCTAGCACACATTTCTGTGTTAACATATATATCTACTCGTCTAGTCTCCCGTGGTCCGTTCAAGGATTCAATTTGGCTTGCTAGAAGCCTTATGAAGATTATTAACGTTTCCTACTTTTATCCCATTTATATATGATCAACCAAACTTTTACCTTCTTCAAAAGGGTAAAAGAAGATCAATCTATAAATGATGTCTACGTTAAGGAGATTAAACTTGTTAGTAGGACAATTAAGTTTCCGGACAAAATAACTATCGACTTGAGATCATATGATATATTGATATGTCCGACATATATATGTAATTGAATCTAACGTGTTCAATTATTTTGTTTACCGACATATCTTTTTGTTATGTTTCAGAACAATATTAGTATATATATGTACAAATGATATATGCGAGTTAGATATTATATCTATCAAATTCTTGTTTGTACAAGTGTACTCGAGATAGAAAGAAAACAAAAGAAGTCAATTATAGCGTTTGCATAAGTACCACTGTACTAAATAGCTATACATTTTTCTCATTATTATTGTTATAAAGCTACTATTATAATCCGCGACGTATTATTATTAGGTAAGAAGAAATTGAAGATTAATCTTTGCGTCTTGGTGTGATTAATTATAATAAGCAAGAGCCTAATGATGGGTATTCACGTGCTTAGCACAATTATATTGACCACACTAGAAACTAAAGTTATTATATATGTCTTCGCAATGTGTTTTAGCTTGTCTAAAGCTTGTCGTTTTCTTGTTTTCTACACTTATCTATTCGGCGGCGCAGTTTCCTCGATCAAGTTGTCTTTGTTACCGTTGTCTTTCCCTTCCTCCATCAAATGACATTTTTTAACCATTTGTGCGAAACATGCGTCTTATGAAACAACTGATGTCATCATTGTCTTTGTTGAGTAAAAACTTTAATGTGTTTCTTTTGGCTGAAAATGTGATTGATAATGGTCTAAGGTGGAGTAATAACGACTTGATTTCAGGCTTGGTGGTACTCGGAACCTCAAAACTCTAAACAAAAACGAAGGACACGAGACTTGACCTAGAAGCCATTTATACTTCCAATAAACAATGATGAAGTTAAATATCATAATAGTACTGATCAAAAGATATCATAAAAATCGAAAATTTGTCAGACATGTTACACTAGTTTGCTTATTTAACTAAAACTTCGGCAAAATTTTCTTCTAGCTCCGGATGATTCTCGCTTCTGATCTGAGTATTTATTTTTGTATAAAATACTTTAGGCTTTGGTACAACAACCGAGTTCGAGGACGAAGCAGTCTCCATTGATGTTCTTTTTACCTCGACAAGGGCAGAAAAGAACATAGTGATGGAGGAAAGTTTTGACAGTCTTCTTCATCATCCTCCTCCTTATCATCATCAGTACTTTACAAGTCCAGCACCTTGAGCCTTTCCAATAACTGACTCTATGGTTCCATCAAAGAGATCAAAGCTTTTCGCAACAGCAAAACCCGAAAACATACCATCCACTGCAGCACTTACAATCCCACCAGCATAACCAGCTCCTTCACCAACTGGGTATAGACCTTTCAAGCTCGTGCTCTCGTAGGTCTCATTGCTTCGAGGTATCCGAACAGGGGAGCTTGTTCTTGTCTAGTTAAAAAAAGTTGAAACATCGTTGTTATCTCTGGTCTGAAGAGTAGACTGATTCAGGACAAGGAAGATATATATAATCTACCTCTACGCCGTGAAGGAGTGCTTCCTCTGAGATGAATCCCGGTAACTGAAAGTTCAAAAGTTTAGAGAAAAACAGAAGCTAAGGATTCGTTTACAATATGTAGTGATGAGGAAATATCTAATCAACCTCTTTTTCGAACATAGAGATAGACTGTCGCAGAGCCTCTGTGATATGAGCAGGAAACAATTCATGCAGATTTGCAGACTTCACTCCTAATCTATAGCTTGATGGAGGTAAAGGTGTTTCTGTTTTACAGCACAAGAACATCCAAAATCATCAAAAACGAACAGTTAGAACAAAAAGATACGAATTGAGTATGAAACAAATAATATTTATCTACCAGATAACTTGTTTTGCAGGAAATCAGTAACTCTCTGTACAGGAACTGTGAAATCACCACCACCCATTATAGCCGCTCTTCTTTCAAACTCTCTCTAGAGAAAGAAACAAAATAAAAGGAGATATATCAAATATGAGTCAAGAGTATTAATAGTAATCCACTTTCTAATTGATACCTGATACTCTATTCCAGCTAAGGGTCCATTAAGATTGAGAATATCAAAGTCTTTTGCTGAGACTGTGACGACAAGTGCAGCATTAGCCCATTTGGATGAACGACGAGAAAATGACATGCCATTGATGCAGAGTTCGGTTGGGTTTGTGCTGGTGAGAACAACCTGAATATACACGGAAACAAGCTTATTCATGATAAATCGAAAAGAATAAAAAAACAGAAAGACACTCTTTGAGGACATTGTACCTGACCACCAGGACACATGCAGAAGGAGTAACAACTACGTTTTGATGAAGACTGCGAGAGATCCTCATCCTTATCATTCACATACTGAACAACCTTGTAATCCGCCACTGGTACTTTACCTCGTCCTTTAAGAACTTCACTAGCCATACTTGAGTACTGGAAAGAAAGACCATTACAAGAACATAGGTGTTTTATATACGAACCAAGACTTGAACAACGATAAGGTACAACAAATTCATAGGATCTGATTTACTAATGATATACTGTATGGTTTTAAGATAATTGGACCCACCTGTATATGGTTGATTAGCTCCTGAGGATGCTCAATGCGCAAACCAACCTGGTCAACACAAACCGATAGAAATCAAATAATAATACCAAGCCAGAGAAGAGGAAGCATCCAGAATATTGATTCAAATTGGACACCGACATACTAAAAAACAAGATATATGAACTTACAGCAAAATCTTTTGGGGTCAATTCAACATTACGAGAATGAAGCATCTCATATGTGTCACGCGCTGAGTGACCGACTGCAAGAACAACTGCATCAAACTTTAAATTCTGGGATGTACTCTGCAATTGGTCTGTTGAATCTGAAACCTTGACTCCAACAACACGAGAATCCTCTACCAGAAGATCATCTACCCTAGTTCCAAACTTGATAGTCACCTAATTAAGCAGATGGAATTAAACAGGATGCTCAGAGGACAAAAAAAATAGACCAAAAGCATCAAAAAGTAATAGAGAGACTTAGATCAAATCTCTCATTTTAAACTTACTCCCGCACTTTGAAGATAATGTCTGAAGTTACGGAGTAACGGAATTAGCTTATCTGTTCCTAGATGAGGCTTTCCATTGACCAATATATTATCAGGAGCTCCAAACCGAACCAACGTTTTCAACACCTGTAACAATCGAAGTAACGGTCACAATTTCTTCATTTGTACTCAAACATGAACTGCTTTTTATTTAACAATTGGTAGTCTCAAAATACTAACCGCTAAAACGGTGGCACTGTTTTTGCCTATTCGAGTAACAAGCTTTCCATCACTCCACGTACCTGCACCACCCTGCGATGCATAAGTGCTAAATATGACTTCGACAATAACACACAAAAACAGAAAACTAGCAAAACACTAAAGTACTTATGATAAGTTTAGTTGAAGAGAAGGCTTGTGAACCTCGCCAAAGCAGAAATTACTCTCCATATCCAAAATCTTACGAACTACCAAAGCGCCTATATCACGTCCTCTTTCTTCCACTGCTTGCCCTCTTTCAATCAATGTCACATCTGCACCGAACTCCGCAAGTACAAGAGCTGCAAACAAACCAGATGGACCACCACCAACAATTGCGATTTTTGGTTTGCTTCTTCCTCCTCCTCCTCCATGTTGGTGTGGATCTCCAGAGCCATTGATAATCTGAGGTTCATATTCTCCTGATGAAGTCTCACTGTTACTCTTTTTACAGTCATTCACCACACTGATTAAGTCACCCGGAACACTCTTCTCGGTAGGCACATGTTCAATAAGCCCAATCTTAGGCTCTAACCGGAAAATGAAATCATGAGCACGAGGCTCTAACTCAAGAAGCGTCTTCACATCCAAATCCACAGTATACACAAACTTGGCTTCTTTCAGAATCTAAACAAAAAAAAAATGAAAACTTCACACACTTGAACCATAATACATAACTAATAAACATACAAAATCAAAAATTGAAACCTACCTTCCTAGCGTCAAAAGATTTCCTAATCACTGAGAATGCTTCTTCAGGCAACATTGAAGCAACCTAGAAACCCCAATTTATCAAAATCACTTATAAACATCCAATTTCATCGAACCCATAAGATAAAGTTTCGAACTTTTCACCGGAAAACTCACCGGAAACTCGATCACTTTAGCGATGGCTTGAAGCAAACCTTCTGAAATCCCGAGAAAATCCTTTCCAGGGTCATCTCCGACAGGAACACCGAGCTTAGAGAGACGCCAAACACCTTCGAGCTTGTTCTTAACCTTAGCCACAGCTTCCTTCTGCTCTGTCCTCAGCTTCTTCCTCTCAGAAGGGTATCTCCGCTTCCCGGTTCGCTTCGCAGCACAGAGAATCCGGTGTGTTTGGAGACGGGGATAAGAGAGTACCGGTCTAGAATACGGAATTCGCAGTTCATGGCTCGATGAGAGAAATGAAGAACTGACGAAATTTGTTTGCGAGAGAGACATTGTGAAGTGAGCTCTCAAACTAAAAAAAGCTCGTCTCTGTGCCCAAAAGAGTTTATCCTATCATTTCAAATTGAATCGATTGGAACCCGGTTTATTCCATTGATATCCAATCCGGTTCGGTTCGGTTCGATTTTTATTTTGATTTGGTCCCATCACTTGTACACATTTTCTGAATTCAAACTCCAAATTTCTTGGATCAATAATGTTCTTTTATTCGAAAACATATAATGTTCTTGGATACTCTCCAAACACAAATTTTTAAAAAGGATTTTTTGTATCAATCAACATGAAGAATATGGAAGCAACTATTTTTGATTTCACCATCACCACATTGTTGGGTGAACAAGTGAAGTGAACCATTTGCAGATGCCAGCATTTCGAACTCAACAATCCAATATAGCTTGGCTTGTTTGTCAAGTTAAGGAACCTCCAAGGTGTTAGCCCTAAAAATTGAAGGCTTCAAATCAGAATTATATTACCAAACTAGTAATAGATTATATACAAAAATTACATAAATTTAATGAACCTTAAATTTTGATCTACCCTATAAAAACTGCATTATATGCAAGTAACACGCTAAAAACATCTCAAACTATACCCCTTTTGTAACAAACAATATTCTCTCTTGCTTGGGGTTTGGGGTTTGAGGAAAACCTTTGGTAGTGTGGTAAAAGGTGTAAACTTCTTTTTTTGTTGAATCTACAAATCTATCTGTATTTGATACAAAATAAAAACAGCAAAAATTCCCATGTTGTGAAGAGGCTAAGAATCTGATCATTAGCATCTCCGTCCTGATGCTCTCTATGGCAAGATCCCTCTATGTGTCCAAAACATATATGATCATGAGCCCATAGAAATGGCTAGTGGCATCTCACTTTCATGTGAAGCGATAGTAGAATTGCTGGAGGTTGACATTCGTTTTTTCGATTGATTCCCTTCAATAGACACAAGAACTTGGCCTTGTGCGTGAGCTATTGTATCTGGCTCATCAGCAGGAGGCTCTAAAGATTGCTCAGGAGGGTCAACATCGCGTGACTGGGGTTCTCCATTCCCGTTGTTATTGTTACCACCGGAACCAATGACCATTCTAAATCCAAAAGTGCGTGAAATAATGCGGTATGCAAAGGTTAGGATCCAAAAGAACCAAGGGAGACAAACGAAGAAAATGCCAAGGTAGGATAGCCAAATTGGAGGGTAAGGAAGGACTGTGTATGCAATGAGACAACCGCCTCCAACCGCGATTGATAGGAAAAGAAATAAGGTAATGAGACAGATGAACGCCTGCCCCGCCCGTGGATCTGGCACAGGCATTATGATTCTATGGAAGGATCGATATCTCAAAGATGATCAAGGATCTCTCACGGGACGCTTAAAGGTACTACTATATCATCCTCCATTTACAAATTGCTCTTTCTTCTTCTTCTTCTTCCTCCAATTCTTTTTTTTTTTTTTTGGTTTTGTTATAATGATTTTGATAGGTTGAAACAAGAATAAACAGAACAAATCCCACACACACAGACAAAAAAAAAAAAAGAGCGATTAAGAAAAAGAAAAACACAAGAGGGTATTTCTGTTTTGTTTGTGTGTGTGACTTATAATTTGACAAGAATAGTCATTTATTTTCCTCCATTTGCCATTCCATAGGAGAGGGACGTCCGTAGATACAGGACTTAATTATAACACTGAATATCGTTAGATCACAATCTTAGTTAATTATAATGAATATGTATGCTCCCATGCACGGTTTTCAAACTTATTCCAAACTAATATTTGAAAAATTAACCTTAGTATTGTCAAAGAGGTTGTACCAATATAGAATTATACTATATGATTGAATGATGGTATAGACGTCATCATTGTCCGTACACCGTACTCTAATGAAGTCATGTATGCCAAGTTACTCGCAAAAGAAAAAACATGCATAGTTAGGCAAATATATTGGTTTGGGACTTCTTTAGATGTCGGTTAACCAAAATTTGGGACATAAAAGTAGGGAAACGAAACAAAAAGTACTAATATCATGTTATTTCATAATAAAACACGCCTAATACGAGAATTCTTAAGACGATATTAGCATGCATTTCTATGTCCTGAATTCTGAATGCATATACACAAAAATGGACAACAACAAATTGTGTAGTATATATTTCTGAAGATTTGTTAACTTATTAACTATATCAATAAGTAAATATGGGACGTGTCAAAGACTTTAAATCTAGCAAATAAATCTAGTAAATATGTTAACCATTGTAAATCTAGTCAACAACACACATGTTCCAAGTTAACAAATTTGTAATATTATGATTTTAAATCTATCATTGACTTACTACTTCTTGATATAGTAATAATTTCATTTAACTTTGAATGAAAACATATGAAATTCAAAAAGAATCTCATTCCATTTCTGTTTGTTTTGTTAAGGAAAAACATGAAGTCTTGTTCTATGTTCAAACACAGTTAATATGAGAGAATCCAAAATCGCATAAACCAAGACTACTGTTCATTCAACAGTGTTCTTTTTATAATAATAATAACTATGTAAGCATATAAATCTTTTCCCTTTAAATCTTGTTCAAACTCTTGGTGAAAGTTTACAAAAAAAGGTTAGGATTAAAGATAAGGTTGAATGTATAAAATTTATGTTTGATTACCATAAGTGGATTTAAGAATAAACATTATGTTGACTAATGACTACCAAAAAAAAAAAAAAAGAGGAAGTGTTAGTACCACGTGGCAAATGTTCTATCTATAGCCGTCATAAGAAAAAGAAAATAACAAAAATGTAAATATGGAACCAGTGGCTGTACGCCAGCGAATTAACTAAATTATTTATTAGAATCAAGTAAATGACAAGATTAGCCTTCTCTCAATGAACATAACGTGGTGGCTAGTCTGGTAATTTCGTGAGCACTTGGAGTCAAAATAAGAACGGCGCGTGTCGGTACAGTCACGAGAGACGCGCGTCGATAGCCGCCAGGAGAATCCTCTTTTACACAATCAAAGTTTACAGAGAGAGAGAGAAAGAGAGAGAGAGAGAGATCCCGTACATGTTTATATACTCTGATTTCTAGGGTTTGCTTTCGCGTTTCAGATTTAACACAAAAACAAAAAAATTAAAAATTCAGACTTTTTTGTTATTCAATTTCGTGGTTTCGTTTGGTGGGTTATCTGAAAAATTCTGAATTTTGGAATTTGTGGAGGGAAAGGTTTCGTTTTTTTTTTGGATTGGGGATGGTGGAGATGAGGAAATCTGGAGGTTTAAGAGCGGAGTCTGAATTGGCGGCCAAGTGTCGAGATGAGCTGCCGGTTAAATTGGAGATAGCTGAGGATGATTTAGAAGAAGAGCATGCTCCTTTCAACAAACGATCCAAGGTTTGTTTTTTATTTCTTCCTCTTCTCTTCTCTTCTGTTATTTTCAGATTAGCTGATCTGTTTTTGTTTCTGTGGTAATTTTTAATAGCAATTCCTAGTTTTTAAGCTGCTTTATACATTTCTTCTTCATAAATGAATTGGATTCTTAGGCGAATTTAATGTTGAAGATTTTATATGATTTATGAAGATTTGTGTCTCGTTTTGGTTGTTATACGATGGTCTTGTGTTTTTGTTTTGGGTGATGTATCGTTTTTTTTTTTAATTTATTTAATTATTGCATTGAATTAGTTGTGGAGCTCTGGGGGAAGCTCATCGCCAATGGTACCAGCTAAGTATAACCCGCTTGATGAGCCGAGTCCTCTTGGATTGAGCCTTAGGAAGAGTCCATCTTTGTTGGAGTTGATTCAGATGAGGCTAACTCATTGTGGTGATTCGAAATCTGAAACGATGCAAGCTGGTGGTGCTGTTGGCTCTGGTGTTAAGAAAGAAAGCAAAGGTCTTGCTGCTGCTTCTGCTGCATCAGTTGGATCGAGTTTGGCACCAGGAAGTATTGAGAAGCTTAAAGCTTCCAACTTTCCTGCTTCGCTTTTGAAGATCGGGCAGTGGGAGGTGAGTAGTCCTTGGGAAATGTTTTCGTTTTGATATATGTTTTTCATGGTGCTTTCAGAATCTGACTTGACATGGTTTCTTTTTCTTTTGTTTTTGTAGTATAAATCGAGGTACGAAGGTGATTTGGTGGCGAAGTGTTACTTTGCAAAACACAAACTTGTTTGGGAAGTGTTGGAACAAGGTCTTAAGAGTAAAATCGAGATCCAATGGTCTGATATTATGGCTCTAAAGGCAAACTGTCCTGAAGATGGACCTGGAACTTTGACTCTCGTGGTATAGTATACACTCATATTCTTTTCTTTTTCCCAACCTATTGCTCTTGTTCAACTTTAATCACTTGTGACTTTATGTTTCAGCTTGCTAGACAGCCCTTATTTTTCCGGGAAACAAACCCACAGCCTAGAAAACATACTTTGTGGCAGGCGACGTCAGATTTTACTGATGGCCAAGCCAGCATGAACAGGTACATGCATTTCCTGTGTCCTCTGTTCTTATGAGGAAAAGATTTCATGTAATTTTTTTCTGAATAAATTGTTTATGTCCTACTTCAGCTAATGATAATCTCCTTGTGATCTGTTAGGCAGCATTTTCTGCAGTGTGCTCAAGGGATAATGAACAAACATTTCGAAAAGCTTGTTCAATGTGACCATCGTCTGTTCCATCTAAGCCGACAGCCGGAGATAGCTATGGACTCTCCCTACTTTGATGCACGGCAATCAATTTTTGAGGATCCAAATGAATCAAAAGGCCATCCTTTTGGGAATTTGAATCTTAACACAGGTCCTGCAATCTCTGGGACTCATAATTTAGCATCTCCTGTTGGGGCTCAGTCGTCATCTGAGCATATGTATCTGTCTCATGAAGCACCATCACCCAGCTCAGGTATTGTAGTAACCGTTCGTTCAGCTTGCTTTCGTAGCTCCTTATTTGAATATAGTTTTCCATTCTCACTTTTGTTGAACCAGATTAAGATTGTAAATTTCTTATTGGGGTCTGTTTGCTTCATTCATTTGTAGTGATAGATGCTCGTGCAAATGAAGGAATAGGGGGTTCTGAAGCAGTCAATTCAAGAAACAGAACGGATTGTGGTCAGATCGAAGCACCTGGACTACATCAATCTATGTCGCTGAGTGATTTTCTTTCAGTTCTCTGTGATTCAAAAAACACAGCGGATTCGAGTCTGGCTGGAGAAGTAGCTGGACTAGACCACTCTATGTCAGTTAGTGATTTCGTTGCATTTTTATCTGATTCAAGAAATATAACTGATTCAGATCAGATCAAAGTACCTGGACTACACCAATCTATGTCAGTGAGCGATTTCGTTGGACTGCTTTCTGATCCTGCTGGTGGAAGTCATCCAGAACATGTGGAGAAATTTGAGATCATGAAACAGCAGTTGCTAAGTGATAATATCCAGTTCGAGGCACCAGATGAGAGGTCTCTTATGCCAAGGGTTAACTCTTTATTCAACCTCTTGTACAAGGACCCCAACGTCACTGTAAGCTCACAGCCCAATACTGAGATTTCGGTTGGATTGAAGTCTGAACCCAATGATCCGAAGGGAATTGTTTCTGACCACAACAGAGGTATTGATCCAGCTTCTAGCAGCAAACCACAGGGTATGTTAAGGAAAGACTCATTCGGTGATCTGCTATTACACCTGCCCCGGATCACATCCTTGCCAAAGTTCTTGTCCAACATTTCAGAAGAAGATGGTGATGCATATAATAGATAATTTATAGATTTCGACTTTCTTTTATGGATTTGGCAAATATAGGAACCTGGACTTGTAGCTTTTCTGTTTTTTTCTTGTAAATCAAATTTATCTCTTTGGTAACTACAACCCTTACAGGGATTTGAAGAAAACATGTTTTGGTAATTAATTTCTGTAGATTATTCCCAATATAAAACGATGTTTGCAGAGGCGTAAGCATTTCGTTATTTATTGTAATAAACCTTTACTATTTCTCTTATCTTGTTCTTTTTATTACAGCATTTAACGCAAAGCAGAGTAATATACAAGGATAAAAAGAATAAACTAAGATCAGTGATCATCAGCTGTACATAAAGAAGAAAGATATAAAATAAAAGAAATTAGAAAATAAAAAAACGGGACGAATGACACCCAACACCCACAAATCATATAAGGGGCTGTCTCGTTTTAGATTGTGTCATTTGAATCCAAAGTATTTACACTTTTTTTTTTTTCCTTTTTGGGGGGAGGTGTTTCTTCCATCACATCTATCTGCCTTAAGAACAAGCAGAAGGATCAGGAAGCTTGTTGATGAATAGCAGTGTCAGGAAGCATTGCTATCGTCACTATGAAGTATTCACATCCTGAAGAGAGACCATAAGGGTTTGATGTTGTAGTTGCTGAAGATGATTTTGAGATTGAACTTGATGCCAGAGTTCTCGAGACCTGGTCTGAGCCGAGATGATGCGTCTTACCCGCCTCGAGAGATGCAGAAGCTGAAAGTGATGATGGCAGTTTCACTAATTGGCGCTCGATGTGGACAATCTGTCCAACAATGTATGTAGGCCGGTTTGGGAGATGATCTGTGAACAATGCCTCGGATTCAGAAGACAAATAGTAATTTGGGCAGTTCCTGTTGATCGCCTCGTAATGCCCTGCCTGGTTTAGCACAAATGCTGCTATCTCATGGACTTCAAGACGACCAAATGATATCTTTTCCTTATTTGCCTGTCACCACAAGAAGTTAACCAATTTTCTCATTCAGTACTAAATTATAAATGTGTGAAAGAAAGAGAACATTTGCTGCAAGAACCATGACTGTTACTAGAGATAACAAGAGTCTACCTGCTTCCCAAGTTGGTGCTTAGCGTACAATGTTTTCACCATCTCTTTCTTTTCTTCCAAGTCCTTTCTTGTCTGTTCACTTGTAGCTTCAAGATTTTGGCACTTTTCCAGTAATTCCTCCCGGTGTTTGGAGAGGAAGCTAACTTTGTCTGCCAGGACTCGGATGCATTTCCGGAACTCAGCAGTACCATCATCTTCATTTTCATTAACGGAGCTGTGAAATTCCCAAGTGGAAGAAACGCAAATCCAGAGAAACATTTTCAGAACAAGAGCTTAAAAAGTGCATAAGTACTGTCATATACACAAGTGAGAAAGGACTAAGGTTATCGCTTTGGGAAGCAGTACAGACGGAACTTACTTGGCTAAAGCTTGAGCCAAAGTTCGCAAGGAGTCAGCAAAATCAGCAATCCCATTACCAGCACAGACAGAGCTCCGGAATCTTTCAAAGAGACCTCGCATCTTCACAGCTGAAGCACGAAGTGCATTATACTGAGAAGCTCTACGATCAGCAGCACAAAGATGGGTCTGGGCTTCTTCTCTTGCTTCATGTAAGCAGTTCTCCAAATGTGCACAGTTCATCTACATCCAAAATAGCAATACTTACCACATCAATGGGAACACTTACGGGGAAATAAGGTTACTATTATATGCAATGTACAGAAGCTATCTGGTGAAATAGCAGAACCATGCTTATTGTATCTCTAGATTTTTTAGGTGAAATGTCTGTCAAATCACAGACATAAAATTGTTCAATGTTTTAGTAACTAAATGATTGAAGCGAAGAACTCCCACAATTTGAGTTATTGGTGTAAACCAAGATCTCAGGAAAGCCTCGATCTAAGACTCCTGGAACTGGTTGGCATTACTAAAAATCATATTTAACCTGATATTAGCACCTTGGATACTACAAATTAGACATCTAGGACAAAAATAATACCAGCAACCAAAAGAGTGACAGAAAATGGTGTAAAGATAACATAACAAAAAGAAAAGACAAACTCCTAGTCTAACAATGCAATTAATAGATATCAGAGTTGGAAAGATAGGAGAAACAGCCAAAAATGAAATCTGCCAACCTGGGATTCTTCAAGAAGCTTCTGATTGGTTTCCAACTCTCTGCTCAAATTGGATACCTCTTCCATAGCACTATTTAGCTTGGACTCTGTTTCACTCAGTTTATTGGACTTTTCCATCAGCTCATTTCTAAGTTCCAAGATAATACCATCACTGTGTTTGGCATCTAAACCTCTGCCAGTTGCCGCATTATCATCGAAAGATTTCGTTGGGCTCTCTGCTGTCGAACTAGTACTTAGAAACACACCCATTTCCCCTGCCACATTATCCTTTCCACCTTTCTCATGGTTTTGCTGGCTTTCCAGCATCGATGAGTCAAGCGGATGACCGAGCACCTGAGAGGAATCGACCATATTCTCATCCATACCTTCCCGAGCTTTACATGGCTGCTTGCTAGTAAGGTTTGAAACACATGAGACCTCATCCATGGGTTCTGAACCAGATACATGAGTTTTATTTCCTTCCACGTCACATGAAGCTTCTACTTTGTATTCACTAACTTTTGCATCCATAAGGTTCAAGCCAGATGCATCTTTATTATTATGTCTCTGTCCCTGCAGATACTCATCAGAAAGACGTTGTTCCAGTTCACGGATGCGCTTCTCATATGAATCACAGTGCCTTTGTTTTTCCTTGAGCATAATTAGAAGATGTTTCTCATACTCATCTTTGGCCTGCAATGCCTCTGCTGTCTTCTCTGCAGCATTTTTCATCAAATTTTCTACTTCACTTTCATCCACTAAATCATATTCAAATTGTGGGCCTAATGAACAGATCCGAGAGATTGCAGAAGCAAGGTCAGCTTTTAGTTTTGCATTCTCAACTTCCATCTTGCTGGTCCCAGCTATCTCTACTAATTCAGAGGCTGCTAGGATATCATCAAAATTGTCTTTGTCGAAAGTGTCTAAACCTATCTCATCAGGCTCAGCAGAAAGCGAGCTATCACTAGACATGGTCAGTGAACTTCTTAAGGATGCAACCTTCGAATGTAACCCAACTAGATACTCAGGAGCATATCGATCAACATCCGCGATCTCAATATTTAGCAAACTGGTATCAAAAGGAGCGAGATTGACATCACACTGAGTGGGAGTATCAAATAAACCCATTGAAGCCAACACGTCACGAGGTACGAAGGAACCATGTGTTTTAAGAAACTCCTCACGTCTTCTGACCTCTGTTTCCCTCTTCATAGCAAGCTTCTCTGCCAATTGCCCAGCCATGCCCATGTAAAGCTTCATAGAGGCTTTTCTTCTCACCACCTCTGCAAGACAGGCCCTATAAGCGGGGCCAACACCACGGACTAACTTCAAGTCTGCAAATAAGTCATCCTGGCGCACCATTGCCTCTCTAAAAACAGGAAACTGTAACTTAGCATCTTTGATGATATATGTGACGTACGTTATCTTTTGCATGTAACTGTGTACAAAGTTGTTCATCTCATTCTTCTTATTCTTGCAGAAATCTAGCAACTCTGAAATCGAGTTATAGCAAGATTGCATTTTGGGAAGGTGATTCTTGTCATGCACTTCGTACATAGGACCCAGGGCTGAAACAGCATCATGGGGACGGAGGGATGAGGTAAGTTGGCTAGACATGCAATCATCCACAAGTTTCTTAACCGTATTGACATCCTTGCTGTTTCAAGATTTATAATAAAACACAGTCAGATAACAGCAATTTCAATTGTGTAAAATGAAAAGTTCTTCATCAATTGAATTGACCACTAAACAACATCAAATTCCCAACGGAGACGAACGAAAAGGTGTTCCAAGTTAACGAAATGGACAAACCTGAGGGATTGCATTATGCTCTTCTCCTCATCAATGAACCGCTCATGATCTTTAACAGTCCCTTCTAAGTTCTTCATTGATAAGGAAGCCCTGCAAGCAAACAACTCCTCCACCTTGCGCTTGACTTCGACAAACATCTGCTGGAACTGTGCAATCTTATTCTCAAATTGCCTGTGAGAGCTAGCACAATTCTCTACAGCCTTTTTGAGGTTATCTTCCTTGACAAAATCCAATAAGCATTTCCTTGAATCAGTTTGAAGATAAGGGTGAATCTTAGCTGACCTTAGTTTCTCAATATCCCTTCCAAAGTTCATCAGCAAATCAGAGTGGAGGCGGTGTTGATGCTTATAACGCTTCATAAATTCAAGAAAGTTCTGATAGATCACCCTGTAATACTGTTCCAGATTCCGCGTAGCAACTTCAACAGCCCGCTGTTGTACCTTTTGCTCTCTGGTTAACCTGTCGCAGTTCTCATGCTTCACAACCGTGCAATTGTAGATGGTGCGGCCTTTATGGAAATGGTACCGAAATTGCCTTTCATACAAAGGTAAAGCCTTTAAAGCAGGATCTGATGCATCGTCCAAGGGATGATGTTCATGTAATGAAGCCGGTGGTAAAGCGTCAGCAATGTCTTGTAAATCTACATCTTCCGGTGATGGCGGATGAGAGTTACTTTGCAGCATAGCCTTGTTGAAAATAAAAACTTCCCTGTCACTAGCAGGAAGCCCAAAAGCAGAAAGCAGCTTTTGTGGCTCAAGTTTCATATCCAGGGAGAGAAGCAGCTGATCAGAGAAGGCAATACCAGAAACAGATTCAACAAAACGCATCACAGATTCAACAGAAGTAGTCCCGCTGCATTCAAATTCAAACGAGTGGCCATTCTCAGCCACACAGAGAAGAAGCTTGCCATCATCGACGAAACTCCCAGTGAAGCTTCCGCTCATCGTTAACCACCAAAAAGCTTGTCAACAAAATCCTCAACCGCAGAATCCCCCTAAAGCCCACAGCCAAAATAAGAAAGGTGACTTCACCAAAGGCAAAGCAACGCCAAATCAAAAGCCTTCCAACACAGAATCACAAACCACGAATCTGTAAAAGAAGAGGACTTTTCTATATCTTCTTCGATCCTTGACCAACAAAATCCAGATTCATCAAAAACCCTTGTCGAATCTCAGAGCTTTTTGATATGTTGTAATCACAAAAGACCTTTCAAAACCCAGGGAGATACACACAAAATCAGAATCCAGCGTTTAGCTCAAAAGTACCCACCACGAAAAATCCTCAAAGTCTCGAAATTTAAGCCCAAATTTCACCAAAATCAAATATCCAACCAAATCAAATATCCCCCTTTCTTCGCCTTCGAACGTACCCAGAATCCAATTTTTGTTTTTTTTGGTTTTCTCTATAATAAAAGGAACAAAAAGAAGAAGAGAAGCGAACCCTAGAAGACGCAAAAAAAAGAAGCAGACGTGATACGAGAAACGAACGCGATTGCGTGAAGAGACGAGTGTCAAAGTCGAAGGAATTATCCAAAAAACCAAAAGGATCAAACTTCTCGTCTTCACGAAACCCTCTTCCCACCACTAAAACTATTTAATATTCTCTCAATCTTTCTTCTTCTTCCTCCTCCTCTACCACTTCGCTTCTACAATGAATTTTCTCAATTTTTTTTTTCCAGTAAATTTTTGGTTTTTTGTTTAATTAATGGAAAGTTACGCAGAAGCTTCTGATGTAAGTTTACTCTCTCACGCAACACTAGAGTCGAAGAAGAACCCTTTCGCGTGCCCTTCTTCCTCTGTCGAAGAGAAGACAAGATAAAGCCTAAATTTTTATTAAAGCTTATTATTTTATTTTTTTTATCGGGCCGCAGTAACTTTATAAGTATTTCAATTTCACCCCAATAGTTTTATTACTTAAATATAAACCTGCTACGTCATCAAGTCATATTTGGCTATTGGCATTACCAGATTTACCGGTTACCTTGAGTTCGGTTCATCTAGTTTAAGTTCAATTTGGTTTGTTTTGTTTTTAAAAAAAGTTTTTAACATACTTATAAACAGTTAAACCAGATCGATTTGGTTTGTTTTAATCAAATCGAACCAACAGATACGATTTCTTTTAATACCAAAACTTATACCATATTTGGCATTTCCTAGTTTGGAACCATTGTGGCCATAACTATATCTGAATTCATTGTGTATGTAACGTATGGATATTTTAATATGTATTTAGTGGAAAAATATATAATGTAAATTTGGCATTTCCTATCATATGATAAGCTTGATTGGCATGTGATGTGAATTGGACCACACACATACACAAATGCATATATCGGCCATAGGCGGTCCATCATTATTGGAAAGAAAAAATGATTAATTTTTAAGTATGCAAACAACTTGACATTGAAAATGATATTCTGAAAGTGATCTTTCATTGTTTATACACAAATTTTGGCCGTAACTCGTTACATTTTTAAAAGAAAAATGTATGTTAAACTGAGTAAAATGGGTTGCATTTAATTGTTACTTAAACCAAATATCATTCATCTTCTATTCCATCAATTCTCCTCAATAGTACCATTTGGACCCTATTAGATAGATGTGTTAAGAGTTATCCACACCAATAAGATGTAGAAAGACCACCTTTTGATTGTAATTAATATATATGTGGACAAAAAGGTAAACACTTTACATAATTCCAAAGGCTATACGTAACATCAGATTGGTTGAGCTTCCACATGGGAATTCTGCAAATCTGTAATCTTCTGTAGATGCCAAATATGCTATTCTTCGATATAGGGAGAAAAAAAAATTCTCCTCTATTCTGGTTTATATAGTACTTGTAAATGGTCCTCACTCGAAACCCAACATCTCTTAAAGCAATGTTTTTTTTTTTTTTTTTTTT
>NC_025696.1:4971006-4986352 GCF_000633955.1 Camelina sativa | reverse complement strand
TTTTTTTTTTTTTTTTTTGAAAACAAATGTTAAATTAGATTTCAAAAAGAAAATAACGTTTTTACATCAAGTGCAACGTTTGTGTTACATTAAGTTAAAATATGGTGAAAAAATCAGGAACTAAATCGTGATGCAAGCCAAAGTGGCAGACCATCCGCATATCTTGTATCACCACCGAGCTGTATGGCTAGGAGCTGATTGCGGACATGGCGGTCGATCTGATGTATAAGCTGAGCCTGGGGGATGGGATTGGCGCCGTGACGACGATTATTCTGCTCCTGCCAGATGGTGTAAATAACAACCTGCAGTATATATCGCACAAGAAACTCTGCTGTACTGTCTGGCCAACGAGCCGAAACAGAGTCAATAACAAGCTGTCAATCTGTAGAGTATCGAGATGTGAAGATAGACTTTGCCAGATCTTCCCATATTGCAGCAGTGAAAGCACAGGAAAAAAAGAGGTGGTTCCTCGTCTCAACCGCACTGTGACAGAAGGCGCAAGTGGCATCAGCTCCCCTATTCCACTGCAGTAACCGTTCCCCTATTGAGAGCTTGTTCTGAACAGCCAACCAAACACAAAAAGAGTATTTGGGAGTCGAATGACGGAACCAGACCCCATTACACCAAGTAGCTATGGTCGAATGTGTTCGAATGTTATTCCAGGTGTCTTTAGTGGAAAACCTGGACCGGAATACATCATTTCTCCCCTTCCATAGGACCAAATCCGCTGCCAACTGCCTTGATGCGAACTGCTTTGCTAATGCATCCTCCATTGCATTAAAGTGTACCGTACGGTGACTTCTTCGACGGCGGTTCCAAGCGTCTGCAACTGTTGCTGTGCGACTAATCCCCATATCTATAGGTCCTCGAACCCCCCCAATCTCCACAAGACGGCCCATACCCAACCAATCATCAAACCAAAATGATGTTCTCTCACCATCTCTGACTGTATTTTTTGTATGAGTCTTTGCTACATCCCGATATTTTAAGATCTTCCTCCACATCCAAGATCCCAACTGTGTGGCCTCCACTGCCCAGAGAGAGGAACCCTTCAGGAGAGATTGTCGCACCCACTTAACCCACAACGAGTCCTCACAAGATAGAATGCGCCAAATAAGCTTCAAACAGCTAACATCATTAGCCTCTTTTAGAGAACGCAACCCCAAGCCTCCCTCACCCTTCCGTCTACAAATATCCACCCAAGCTACTTTGGCCTTATTAGTATTAAGATCCGCACCAGACCACAGATACGCCGAACAGAGTTGTTCCATCGATCTTATGCATTCCCGTGGGAGACGAAAAGCAGCCATCCAAAAATTACATACACTCCATAGTACCGAGGTGATAAGATTGAGCCGCCCCGCATATGATAAGAAACGTGCTTGCCATGAGCAAATTTTCTTTTTCATGTGCTCGATCAAGGGGAGATAATCTGTTGAGGTTAAACGTTTAATGACCAGGGGAAGTCCTAAATAGCGAACTGGTAGAGTACCCACCGCAAATGAGAACCGAGCTTCTATCTCTTGCTGGATAGCATCCGAGAGACCAGCAAACGAGGCTTAAGGCAAGGTTGTTCTATTTCGCCTTATCTGTTTGTTATCGTTATGGATGTGCTATCAAAGAAGCTGGAGGAAGCTGCTGTTTCACGTCAGTTCGGGTACCATCCTCGCTGTAAGAATATTGGACTAACTCATCTCAGCTTCGCTGATGATCTTTTGATCTTCTCTGATGGTACGGTGCGTTCTCTCGATGGTATTATGAAGGTTTTTGATGAGTTTTCTTAAAGCAATGTTTTAATTTCTTCGTGTTTTTTTTCTTCTATGAAAATTATGTTAGAGATGTTTATAAAACAAAACATTTTGTTGCATATAGTTCTGAGCAATCGGAAACAAGATGTGCTACCACCTGAAACAAACATATATTAAGTTGACATGACTTAAAGAGAATCTCGCTGAGATTCATTTTTGACAACTTATTAGCTCTGGATTCGGAATCAAACAGAGTCCTCTCGTAACCCCACACAATTGATAGACAATAGGATAACATGGATTCCACAAACTCATATCACACTTTTTATCTATATGTTTCAATGTTTGTGCTATATATAATACTAGGTTCGGACCCGCACATACGTGCGGGGTCATATTTGTCAATATAATTCAAATTTAAATTGGTTTGGTTTTAGTAAATTTGTGAATATTTTAAATAATTATGATTTCACTATTAAATTTTTTATCCAGGTATATATCCGAATCAAACTTAAACCAAATTAGGAACATTTAGATTTTTATTAAACCCGTATACTATTAAATCAGATAAAAATCATCAAAAAATTAAACTTCTCGAATAAGATGACCTAATATATCAAGTTGCGCAAACACACCTCGATAGGTGAATCCCGCAACAGATTTAAAATTTTTTTGACCCATTCAAAACCCGTTTCGTGAAACCCATATGAGTAATGTGGGACGCAGGTGTGTTTGCGCAGTTTGATAATTTAGGTTATTCCATATATTTTTTCCTAATTTATATAAAATATTTAAAGGATTAGGTAAGAGNTCTTTATATATAATCAATTTTTTGGTATTATTCGTCCAGAACGGCGTAGTTTCATAATTTGTTCGATAAAATATACATGGTGATCTATCTTGTCGAAGACTATATATTGTAGAGTTTTTAGTGAGTTGAATGGTATGGTAATCTTGCAATTTCTCTTACTAATATTAGGTCCAGCCGTCCAGTCAAACCATTTCATGTCATTTTGTTGATATTTTGTAATACATTGGCTTCAAATGGAAACAAAAAGGAAACGGTACGTCGGTACATATAAGTATAACTAGGTTCGGATCCGCACATACGTGCGGAGTCATATTTGTCAATATAATTCAAATTTAAATTGGTTTGGTTTTAGTAAATTTGTGAATATTTTAAATAATTATGATTTCACTATTAAATTTTTAATCCAGGTATATATCTGAATCAAACTTAAACCAAATTAGGAACAGTTAGATTTTTATTAAACCCGTATACTATTAAATCAGATAAAAATCATCAAAAATTAAACTTCTCGAATAAGATGACCTAATATATCAAGTTGCGCAAACACACCTCGATAGGTGTATCCTGCAACAGATTTAAAATTTTTTTGACCCATTCAAAACCCGTTTCGTGAAACCCATATGAGTAATGTGGGACGCAGGTGTGTTTGCGCAGTTTGATAATTTAGGTTATTCCATATATTTTTTCCTAATTTATATAAAATATTTAAAGGATTAGGTAAGAGATTCAGACGGAAAGTTCGTATTTCCGTTTGGATATCATCATAAAGTAGATATTTACCCTTTTCCAAGTTGACACTTAATCAAATTAGTTAGGTTTTGAGAATTATATATAGTTAAAAAAAAACACATTCCCAATATGGGAGATTCTTGATATAGGACATTTTCGATATAAGACAAACTTTTATTTTCGATTGAAAACATGATGGGACGGAAGCAAAAGTACCGAAGTTTCGCGTTTTGCANATACGTGCGGGGTCATATTTGTCAATATAATTCAAATTTAAATTGGTTTGGTTTTAGTAAATTTGTGAATATTTTAAATAATTATGATTTCACTATTAAATTTTTTATCCAGGTATATATCCGAATCAAACTTAAACCAAATTAGGAACATTTAGATTTTTATTAAACCCGTATACTATTAAATCAGATAAAAATCATCAAAAAATTAAACTTCTCGAATAAGATGACCTAATATATCAAGTTGCGCAAACACACCTCGATAGGTGAATCCCGCAACAGATTTAAAATTTTTTTGACCCATTCAAAACCCGTTTCGTGAAACCCATATGAGTAATGTGGGACGCAGGTGTGTTTGCGCAGTTTGATAATTTAGGTTATTCCATATATTTTTTCCTAATTTATATAAAATATTTAAAGGATTAGGTAAGAGATTCAGACGGAAAGTTCGTATTTCCGTTTGGATATCATCATAAAGTAGATATTTACCCTTTTCCAAGTTGACACTTAATCAAATTAGTTAGGTTTTGAGAATTATATATAGTTAAAAAAAAACACATTCCCAATATGGGAGATTCTTGATATAGGACATTTTCGATATAAGACAAACTTTTATTTCCGATTGAAAACATGATGGGACGGAAGCAAAATTACCGAAGTTTCGCGTTTTGCAAAAACACAAAGATAAATTATAGTATATTTATATGTTATATGATATAATAAAAATATTATAAAATTAATTGAATTTTTTTATTCTTGTTATTTTATGTATGGTTCATCTATATTGGAACACACTTTAATTTAATGCCTTTAATTGTTACTTTGAACATTGTTAGGCTAGATAATTTGAACAAAAAAACATGTTACATATAAGATTGTAAGCATTAATTTATTTGAAGTCTATAATGTTAATTTATCAATTTATAAGCTGATCCATAAAAACAATTTATTGATTTTTTTAAAAGATTCATTTATATGGTTCAAAAATGTTGAATAAATTCATTTATATGACAATGTTGAGATTGTAAGCATTAATTTATTTTAAGTCTATAATGTTAATTTATCAATTTATAAGCTGATCCATAAAAACAATTTATTGATTTTTTAAAAAGATTCATTTATATGGTTCAAAAATGTTGAATAAATTCATTTATATGACAATGTTGAGATTGTAAGCATTAATTTATTTTAAGTCTATAATGTTAATTTATCAATTTATAAGCTGATCCATAAAAACAATTAAAAAGATTTTTTAAAAAGATTCATTTATATGGTTCTAAAAGATTAATAGATAAGTTTAAAAATAAAACATTGATCCTTTTCAGAATACTGTTTGGCAAATTACTCAATTATTATCACACAATTTATTATAAATTTCCAAATTATAAATTACGGGGTGGAGATTATTATGAAGAAATCCAATGAATAAAAAAAAAAAGGAAAAGTGACAATGTTGAGTAGTAAAAGGGACAAAAATAAAACATAATAATGTTATTAAAAAAAACAAAAACTAAAACAGAGACATTGTTTTTTTGTTTAATTAAAAAATCAGAGACATTTATCTCTTCCGTCGTCTCTTTTCTTCTTCCTTCTTCTGAATCTCATCGATTTGATTCACGACATGCATGCCTCTTCCTGATTCTCTCCTTTTNTTTTGTTTAATTAAAAAAATCAGAGACATTTGTCTCTTCCGTCGTCTCTTTTCTTCTTATTTCTTCTGAATCTCATCGATTTGATTCACGACATGCATGTCTCTTCCTGATTCTCTCCCTTCGTCTTCTTTTTATTCTCCTGTGACCCGCGAAGAAACCGGGTTTCACGCTTACCATGGAATCTTTCCGAGTACGATTACCGCCATTGGAGCGTGTTTGCATCTGAGAACGTGAGGGATAGTTCGACTTCTGGAGACACTTGGTCTTGCGTTGTCGTCGTCGGTACCTTCTATAACTTTGGTGAGATCAAATTTTTCAATCGATGCTTTGTCTCCGTTGTGATTAAGATATAAGAGATATATAATTCTAATTTTATCACTTTGTATATTTTTTTAGCCAGATCCGATTTGAAGAAGGTGCAACAAAGTTTAAATGATTTGATCGCTTTGTTTGATGAAGTCTGTCCTGCTGATTTCTTGAGGTGAGGAAATTTTGTTTTTCCAGCTGAATTTCCAATAGTTTGTTTCAAACTTGCCTCAAGTATAGAGAGGAAATGAAACCGTTTTTCACCGTTAAGTCTGTGTTCATCTAACCCGTGGTCTTTGTTAATTTCCAGATTCTCATAATCTCCGCATGCAAGAAATGGTAATCTCCGCTCGAAGGCTTCTCTTTTTTTTGGGTCAAACAAAGGCATCTATTATAATCAATCCAATAGATTAACGTATTGTTCTTTTTGATAGTAAACTGAATGATGTTCTTGTTGCCAAACACCCAACACTAATTATTAAAATCTGATTTATTTTTCTTCACAACATTGTTTTTTTTTCTTTTTTGATTAGTAGATTTTAAAACAAATAAGTTAAGCAAGACTATGGCTGCAATCAAATATTTGGTGCTTTACCTAGTCTAGAGAAAGAGTATGAATCTATTGGTACTGTGATAAAATTAGCCCTTATAGATATGGTTGTACAGTTAGTCGTTATAGTGCAAACAAATGAAAAAAAGGTCTCACCTTTAAAAACTCATTACTTGCAGGAGAAGAGATCAGAGTTATTGGATCAGTCTTATATGGTTCTCCGCATGATCCAAGTAAGCTTCTAATTTCTTGAGAAGAAATGTGAAAAACTGCACTATGTGGAATATAATGATTGATATTAGTAGAACTCCTTGTGAATTTCGGATTGTGAGATGGTGTAGGCCTCCTTGTATTAGATGATTGAGGAGCACTTTTTAATAGTTGGACCAGTTAAATCTTTTTCTTCTTCACCCTGTTCATATATTGACAATAGTGACATAATTAGTTTAATATATTATATATTGATAAACAATGCTTGAGAATAAAGAGAAATAAACTTACTTTGGAATCGAGTTTTTTTGTCTTTGTTTGGAAGTGTTGTTCTTGAGTAGAGATCTGTATTTATAGAACTAATGGAGGTAGTTTGGTGAAATGGTATGATTCTAGAATATGCTTATTCAATAATGAAGATGAGATACGGTAGTATATTTCTTTTACATAAATTCTAACTCTTAAATCCGTGTTAGTTTCTAAAATTTAGAGGGTAAGAATATTTTAGTTGATACAATTTTAAAAGGTAGGAATCGTAAAATATATTTTCATTTATTGTTTTCCTTTGATAGTAAGATTGTGTTTGATATAAAATGATTATGAGAAGATTTATTGCTATCTTTGAATCAGAGATCATCGTTATGATAAAGTCATACTTGGATAGTTTTTACAATGATTAAGTCATAGGTTTTAAAATAATATAGATTTATATAGATTTTCAGTTATTGTTTTACTTACATAGTAAGATCGGGTTTGCTGTAAAATGAATCTGAGAAGATTATGGGAATTTTCTTTGCCATATTTTTTGTAAGTATTTAATGGTGAATTGAAGATTATGTGAATGATACAGTCCGATTTGGATGCTCTAAAATGATTTTGAGAAGTTTGTGGAAATTTTCATTGCCATCTTTGTTATAAGTATTTAATGGTGAATTGGAGATTATGGAAATGATACAATCCGATTTGGATAGTTTTTGAATTGAATAAGTTTCGGGTATTTAAATTAATTATGAGTTAGTTTCGGGTATTCGGGATTGCTTAACTATTTATGGGTTTTGTTATACTTATTTCCTAATTATTTATGATTTGTTTTATAGGTATCTATGACGTAATCTGTTTGGAAACGTCTAAAGCTTAATCAAGATCCGAATAGTGTTATACGTAGTTAATAAAATCCGTATAAGGTCCGCGTCTTTTGATTAATATATTTACCAATTTGTCCCTCTGTTTTCTTTCCTTTTTCTTCGTTTTTGTAAATCGTAAGGGCATGTAATGGAATACTTGTTTTATTTATTTATTTTTATACCTAAGTGTACTCCCCAATTAATAGTATAGATGTGCCAAAATATATATGATGTTATCCAGATACATGAGATTATTAACGGTGGGAACACATAAACGCAGCTCATCAACCAGGTTCGTTCATTCAAGAGACAAAAGAAACACATATAAAAATTATGTCACACTAATTAATTAGATATACGAATAACATTAACGTTGCTATTTAATTATAAGGTTTGCATGTATGAACTACGCAACAAGGCAATTGACGCAAATTCTAAGGAATTCGATTTCATTCAGACCATATATTTCCTATAACAACTCAGTATTACATGTGATACAATGAAGCATTCTTGCTAAAAAAATTGAGTATTTAGTTCCCCCTGTTGTAATCTCGTTTTCATGTAAATAGTGTCAAGAAACGTAGGATTACACTGTTGAATACTTTTTTCCATCTCGGTTGATAATGAAATACTTTTGTTTTTTGTTTCCTCTCTGCAATTCAATTATTAATGGTTTTGGGAAATCAATATATCCTTTTCACGTTATCTAACTTTGAGAGTAGTAATGTCCTTGTGTTTGCGCATAAGTGGTTGAATTATGGTAAAGTGAAGAAGCTCCCATCATGTTGGACCTACTAGCTTAGCTCTAAAAAAAAATGTCCTGTCATCACATAAGGTACCAATCTTTTTGAATTTGTTATACGTGCCCATCAATAATTTGAGTTTAATAATAAAACAATCAAATTAACACACTAAATGCAAAATCATCTTTTAAAAAACAATCAAACTAAATCAAAGCATTTCAGTGCTAAGTAAATGATTCACACATTCACAATCACAGATACAGGGAGAGATGAGGAAGTTACGGCCAAAATTTAACATATGGAGCCAAAACGGAACAAAGCCTTCGATCTTAAAACCGAATCGAATAAATAATATGTGCAGTGGTTTCTCTAGCACTATGTTACGTTACCAATGATTGTGATCACAGTGATTCTATTCCTTTTTTTTTTTTTTAATATATATTTAGAAAAAAAAACACTAATTGATAATATTCGTTGATAGAATTCAAAGCTAGTTTACTTTGAAGTCAAGACAAGGGCAATGTCTTTTTTCTTGTCACGGACAGACAGATAAACTGAAGGATTTTAATGGTCAGCTAAGAATTTCTCAACGTGGATGAGCTTGAAACCATGGATGGCCACAATTGATCTCTTCGTTGGCCACGTAAATTGAGTGGGTTAGGTTACTCTCTATTCACCTCTCCACCGGCCATCCCTTTGTTCTAATACCATCCAGTTCGGTCTGAAACCAAAACGGTTTACTTTATACAATTTTTAATTTTCTGATACTGTTTCGGTTTCGGATCGGTTTATTTGAAGTTCTGATTTAAGCCCAAAACAAGGATTGGGTTGGTTTACAAGCCCAGATATATATAAGTTAGCGAAGCCATGTCTGAGTAATTAGGGTTTTTGGTTTCCGTCAGGAGATTTACGGTCGGTTAGGGTTTCTCTGCACTTCAACAACCAACAACAATGGCGGAGCAGGTCTCTCAATCTATATTGTCTTTATTATTATGAATTACAATTTGAGGATTGCTAAGTTAGTTTCTGGTTTCTGAGTAACTTTTGAGTTGGGGATATAATGTGGGATTGGTGTGTTGCAGACGGAGAAGGCGTTTCTAAAGCAACCAAAAGTTTTCTTAAGGTAAATGTCACACCATTCAGTTGCTGAGTGTATATGTATATATGGGTGTTGTGTGGTCTGTTATGCTAATGATCATTATTGTAATCAGTTCGAAGAAATCTGGTAAAGGAAAGAGGCCAGGCAAAGGAGGTAATCGTTTCTGGAAGAACATTGGTCTTGGTTTCAAGACTCCCAGAGAGGCTATTGAAGGTAGGATTTTTCATCATTTCTCAGCTTTTAATGTCTGAAAGCTTCGTTTTTTATGATCATGTTCAAAAAAATGATGGATTCTTTGATAACTTATTTATGTCAGAACCTCAGAGCGCTTTTGTTTAGTGTCTTTAGTTTTGTTCTTGAGACTTGTTCTGAGTAATGCCTCTTTGCTAGTATTTATGTCTCTTGATTTTTATTTGCAGGAGCGTACATTGACAAGAAATGTCCCTTTACTGGTACGGTTTCAATCAGGGGACGCATTTTGGCAGGCACTTGTCACAGTGCGAAGATGCAGAGGACTATTATTGTTCGTAGGAACTACCTTCACTTCGTGAAGAAGTATCAAAGGTATAAGGATCGATTTGTTGCTGTGTTCATATTCTCTCAGATTTTTTAAAATTAAAGCCCTCCAGCTAATTGTTTAGTCTTACCATTGTGGATTGTCCCCAGGTATGAGAAACGACACTCAAACATTCCTGCTCATGTTTCGCCGTGCTTCCGTGTCAAAGAAGGAGATCATGTTATCATTGGGCAATGCAGGTTAGGGACAGTAGTATCTAATACTTGGTTTCGATCATATCCATATGGAAGGAATTCATGCTATTGTATAATAATGCTTGAACTTTAATGCTGTCCTTTGCTTATTTCACAACCTTCTAAACTTGTGATTCAGGCCACTGTCAAAGACGGTGAGGTTCAATGTCCTGAAGGTCATTCCAGCTGGAAGCTCTGCTATTGGGAAGAAAGCATTCACTGGAATGTAATGAGGCTTAAAAGGTGCCATCTATTCAAAAAGTTTAGTATTTCCCTTAGCAGAGTTTTGACTTGGTTTATTGGATTCGTGTTTCCCATGTCCTATCAGATATTACATCTGTTTTAGCTGCAAGAGTGTCTCTCAAAGCCTCGTCTTTTTCTATCTTAGGATAAGTCTTTCGTGATGGAATCTTTGTGTTAGGGATATAAGTCATGTATACTCCAATGTTCCCTAGTTTTAGTTATAATAGTGTTATTCAAAAGAAAACAACACAGAGATTGCATAACTACAGCTCATGGTCTATGGGGAATGCAATTAACGTGCACCCTCATTATACGCGATACTTTTACATAAGCTCCGAGCATGTTGTTGGAACCTTCTCATGCTTTATCAAGTCATCATCACAATTAGTGAGGTGCTTAAATGATGGCAACAAATTACACACACTTCATTTATACTACAGATAAACATGCCCCCGTATTTCTCATTAACATGGCACCTTTTTATATATTACTTTTCCTCTTTTCCAAAACGTAAGAGTAATTTATAAAGTACTAGTTTTTGGGTAAGAAAAAATAATATTATTGTTGAGAAATGTGATGTTGCTTGGAAACACAGCTCAATTGCCGAAAACACGTGAAACCTGGCACTTGCTTCTATTACACATTTGCATCCAGTTTCAGTTTCTGCCCACTCCCACCGTCACACTCACACGCAACCATTTCCAAACGCAAAGAGCCGCGGTTTTCTGCGTTTGCATTACCAAGAAAACGATTGATAAATGACAAACAAAACACACACTCCAATGAACGAATTTTAGATAAGGTCTTCGTAATCACTGACTGAAGCATCAAATAGAAATCGAACCAAACACGCCCTAAAGTATGTTTCGAGATTAGGTTGTTTGTTAGTTGAGGACCACGCACGATGAGTGAAAAGAAAAGAAAAAAGAAGTCCGAATCTTTTGGGTTCGTTGATTGGCGTCTGACGTCACTCACCACCCACATGCTAATTTCTAATCTATTTAAGTCTTTAAAGAATCTTTCATTGTACTGTGGAGTTCAGTTTCTGGGGTCGACATAACAACAACAATGGCTAACACCAGAGAGTCTTCTTGTTTTGTCAACGTTCTCATCGCGTTCGCTTTTTTAGCGACTGCCCATTTGTGTGAAGCTGGCCTTTCTCAGAAAGAACAGGACAAGGTTTCGAAATTGCCTGGTCAGGATTTCAATGTTAGCTTTGCTCACTATTCTGGGTTCGTTACTACTAATGAGAAATTGGGAAGAGCTCTCTTTTACTGGTTATTTGAAGCCGTCGAAGATGCTAAGTCTAAGCCTCTTGTTCTCTGGCTCAATGGAGGTTTGTTGCAAAACTCCTAAAATTTCCATTTTTTATTGCAGTCGAAAAGTCATCTCATATAATATAACTTTGCAGCTACTGTTATATTATATGGATCTTGATTTTTTACTTTTGAGGATTGTCTTGTAGCTACTTTAGTTTGGATTTGATTAGTTGTAGCATATGGTGATTTCCGTTTTTGGGTTCATGTTGATTTGTTATGGCACTATGTTGAATGATTTAGTAGCAACCTGGTACTGATTTGTCTGTGGATCTGAGATGGAGTGTTTTTTCTTTGTCTCTCTATAGGACCAGGATGTTCATCTGTTGCATTTGGTGAAGCAGAAGAGATAGGACCCTTTCACATTAAGTCAGATGGGAAGACTCTTTACCTTAATCAATATTCTTGGAACCAAGGTAATGAAATGTGCTAAGAGTATGGTGGTAAGAGAGCTATGATTCAAGAATGTTTAAAACTTTCGTGTTACTTTTCTTTTTGTTGTGCAGCTGCGAATATTTTGTTCCTTGATGCACCTGTTGGAGTTGGTTACTCCTACTCAAACACTTCATCTGATTTGCAGACCAATGGTGATAAGAGAACTGGTAATGATTTTAGCTGCTTAAGCTCATTCTCTTTTAGATCCTCTTCTTGTTTAGTGGTTTATAGTTGGAGTGTTATGAAATTTACAGCCCAAGACTCACTGAAATTTCTGCTGAAATGGGTTGAGCGGTTTCCGGAGTACAAAGGAAGGGACTT
Organism: Camelina sativa; assembly: GCF_000633955.1. NCBI lineage: Eukaryota > Viridiplantae > Streptophyta > Magnoliopsida > Brassicales > Brassicaceae > Camelina > Camelina sativa. The sequence continues at coordinate 4,974,082 of NC_025696.1, read as the reverse complement.
TTATATAGTTGGGGAGAGCTATGCAGGTAAAAAGATCAAACCTCATCTCATTTTCTAATGTATATTCATTTGACCTTAAACGCTCATGTTTTCTTTTCTGGCTTTTCTTTAGGGCATTACATTCCTCAGCTGAGTGAAGTCATTGTAAGACATAACCGAGGTTCTGACAAAACCAGTATTAATCTGAAGGGCTACATGGTGAGCCTGACCTCTTACCGTTCCCCATCTGATACATTTTCTAAAAGGTTATAAAACTCCAAAATAATTTCGATGAATGTGTGGTTGCAGGTAGGAAATGGGCTGATGGACGATTTCCATGACAGGCTTGGTCTTTTCCAATATATTTGGTCGTTGGGTTTTATCTCCGACCAAACATACAGCTTACTGAAACTTCAATGTGGTTACCAATCATTTATTCACCCCTCCAAAGAGTGTAATAAGATTGCGGAGATTGCGGACAAAGAAATTGGTAACATAGACCAGTACAGTGTCTTCACCCCGGCCTGTGTTGCAAATGCTTCCCAGTCAAACATGTTACTAAAGAAAAGACCAGTAAGTGATCTTATATTCTCTCAATTTTTGGCTGAGATGATAGCGGGTTTTAAAGTAATGTCATCATTTGTTTTGCTTAGATGACTGGCCGTGTGAGCGAACAGTATGATCCTTGCACTGAGAAACACACTAAAGTGTACTTCAATCTTCCAGAGGTTCAAAAAGCCCTCCATGTCCCACCAGGACTTGCACCATCCAAATGGGATACTTGCAGGTACAGTTCACCTTAGGACTCGATTTTGGGAGGAGATGAGCCTATTAAAGCTTAAAGTTCGTAACTGAGTCGGGCAACTTTGGTTTTGCAGTAATGTCGTGAATGGACACTGGAAAGATTCTTCTTCTTCGGTTCTAAACATTTACCATGAGCTTATAGCTGCCGGGCTTCGTATCTGGGTCTTCAGGTCTCTTTCTCTATATACATTCACATGCTTTTCTTCAAGTTTTCGTTTGGGTTTTTGGTGTTTGAAAAAGTTTTATGTTATTTGTGGTAACAGTGGGGATGCAGATGCCGTTGTACCAGTCACATCAACCCGGTACAGTATCGATGCACTAAATCTTCGTCCTTTGAGTGCCTATGGTCCTTGGTACTTAGACGGACAGGTAAAAATAAACAAACTCAGCTGAGAAAGTGAGATGTTTTGTCTTACTTATTTTATAGTATAGTATTGTTTTAACGGTGGTCATGAAATGAAACAGGTGGGAGGCTGGAGTCAACAGTATGCAGGTCTGAAATTTGTGACAGTAAGAGGTGCAGGCCATGAAGTTCCATTGCACAGACCGAAGCAGGCTCTTGCGCTCTTCAAGGCCTTCATATCTGGAACTCCATTGTCCACACATGAAAACAGCATCAGGCAGGACATGTCTGAACTAGTTAGTGACTCATAATGAGTTCTGAATTGACGAAATGTGTAATTTGGAATTTCAGTTAGAAACTTTCCACAGGTTAGAAGAAGAGATGGAGAGGGTTAAATCAGTGTTTTTAAGTGAATTGCTAATTGCTTCTCCATTCTTCTTCTTCTTCTTCTTCTTCTGGATGTTTGTTTGTTTGTAAAACCGGATGTTTGGAATCCAATAAAAATAAGTTCCTTTCCATTTGTCAGCCTTATTCCACAACAACACATCGTATATGAGAAATTGACTGGTGATTTGTAGGAAGGACAGTAGGAATGTAGGATACATGAGGTATGAATGAATCTGGTAGCAAAATAAATACTGGGGTAGGACATTATAAATTAGACTAATATAGGGATCTGAAACGAAATTATAAAGAACCGTTTGGGCTTAACGTGACCCATGAGCCCTGAACCCATATATTATAGAAGTAGCCAATTAGGGGTTCTTAAATTGAGAAAGTACCCAGTGCTTCTACTTGTTCCTTTGTCTCTCTTCAAATTTAAGAAACCAGTGTTTTTTTTTTTTCCTTGTTTCTGGAGGTTGCAGACATTGAACTTGACGTGTGCTATTTCTGAATCATTTTATAAAATTGGTCGGAATCCGCAGTTTCTGAGGTAAAGTTTTAATTTTTTAACCTGGGTTTTTTTCTTCTTACGATGAGATCTATGTACGACGTTTTTTGATTGAGGATTCGGACTTCTTGGTGTCTTCTTCTATCGTCCCTCTTCTTCACCCATCTTATTGCTGCAGGTGAGTTCGCAATTTTCTTCTCGCCGGTCTGTAGCATTCTATTGAATAGTTGAATCAAGGGCTAAGGTTTTGGTTATAATCAATTTAAGCGTATAGCTTTGGGTTTGATTGGATTTCACTTTCCTCAGATTGTATTGTAGGCGTAGTTGCATCTTTCTGTTCTGTCTTGCTGATCATTGTGCTACTGTCTCGACTAATTCATATTCTACACATCACCAATCTGGATAAACATTATAGGGCATTTCTTGCTCTTAGTTCTTCATAATTTTTTGGTAGCTGAATGAAAAGGAATACATAGTTCATGTAATATTGTCTGCAGCTTTATACAGATGTTGAGATTGGCTTTTTACGTATTAGACTGCATGATGAAAATGGTATTTGAGACTTTCGGTTTTTGTTTAGATTTGCTTAACTCATGTCTAACCCTTGTAGGTAGAGAGGACAGGACAAGAGGCTCACGCAGCAGCAATCATGGTGATGGTATCTAATTCTACTCATCAAAACAAGGAAATACATGTCAGAAGGAGAATCTCTGAAATGTATTCTTCATCCCTATCTTTTTTCATTTGTTGCGTTATCTTGCTTATCAGCGCATATGGTGTGATATAAAACCCCGTCATGATCAGTATGGACTGTTAGCATGTTTAGTACTAAACTTCACATTTAGAAACTTAATGAAGTAATACACCCACAAGTGACAGGCTCCATGGATATGTATCTGAATTGTTTCCCACTATTTCTTAAGTGTAATATGGAGATTTCTAGTCACATGATTGAACAAATGAGAAATAGATTTATCGTAAGGTATCATCTTTGTAATTCAGTAGAAGCATAGTATTCAGCCTCTTGAGTATCATTTTTCTTTTTTTTTTTTTTTTTT
>NC_025696.1:4966313-4970080 GCF_000633955.1 Camelina sativa | reverse complement strand
TTGGGTTGATTGGATTTCACTTTCCTCAGATTGTGTTGTTGGAGTAGTTGCATCTGTCTTTTCTAGCTTGCTGAACATTGTGCTACTCTCTCGACTAATGTTTGGAACCATTCTCTGAGCATCGAATTCATATTCTACACATCACCAATCTGGATAAACATTTTAGGGCATTTCTTGCTCTTATTAGTTCTTCGTAATTTTTGGATAGCTGAATGAAAAGGTATACATAGTTCATGTAATATTGTCTGCAGCTTTATATGTTGAGATTGGCTTTTACATATTAGACTGCATGATGAAAATGGTATTTGAAACTTTCGGTTCTGTTTAGAGTTGCTGAACTCATGTCTAACCCTTGTAGGTAGATAGGACAGGACAAGAAGCTCAGGCAGCGGCAGTTATGGTGATGGTATCTAATTCTACCCATCAAAACAAGGAAATACATGTCAGAAGGAGAATCTCTGAGATGTATTCTTCATCCCTATCTTTTTTCATTTGTTGCGTTATCTTGCTTCCCTGTGCAGATGGTGTGATATAAAACTCCGTCATGATCAGTATGGACTGTTAGCATGTTTAGAAACTTAATGAAGTAATTCACTTGTCTATGGCACAAGTGACAGGCTCCATGGATATGTATCTGAATTGTTCCCCACTATTTCTGTAAGTGTAAAATGGAGTTTTCTAGTCACATGATTGAACAGATGAGAAATAGATTTATCATAAGGTATCATCTTTGTAATTCTGTAGAAGCCGAGTATGTTCAGCCTCTTGAGTATCATATATTTTTTTTCTGGTGATGCAGATTCAATAGACGGGAAGAAGATTTTCCATCACTTAAAGACTACAATGACTACTTGGAAGAAGTGGAGTGTATGGGTTAGTTACACTTTGTGCTCCTTCCTTGTTTTCTGTATTCATGCCAGACAAGACCAATGCATATATGTATTATTCTGTTCCACCAGTATTCGACTTGATAGATGGAATAAATGTTGAGGCGATTGAGGCGAAAATAAAAAGATACTCTAAGGAGAATGCTGAACAGATAATGATTAATCGAGCTCGCAAGGTAGTGCCTACAATCTCCTTACTATTTCTTTTCTTGGTTAGATGAATGGATAGAGGAAAAGAAATGAAGATTAGAAAACATGCCTGGTTATATAAACATGTCAGACCTCAAGAAAAGATGTGCAAATGGAAATAATCTTGTTTCATTCTCTAATCGACAATCTTAGCCTAACTCTGCAATTTGCTGTTTGGTGTATTTACAATTTGCTCCAACAGGCTGAAGAATTAACTGCAGCCTTGGCAGCTTGCAAGGCCAAACCCCCACAAACCAATGCTGATACGGTAAATAGAGTTTTTGATCTTTCATATCGACAAGAAGCTGAAGATTTTTTTGACAAAGCTAAAAAAAAACCTTTTTGCTTGTTTTATGTATTTTGTAGTCGTCAAACCAGGGGGTTACTACTGGAACTGCATACGGTCAGGCTCCACGACCAACAGGAATGGGTCCACAACCAGTGCCTTTAAAAGGAGGAGCAGAGCATCAACGTCATCACCCAATGGAAGTGGAAGACGAAGCGTTGAGGCTCATAATAGAGAGAGCTGGAGCAGAAAGAGCTGGAGGATTTTCTTCAGAGATTAGCAAGAGGAGGGCTTTGGAAGAAGCATTTGCAAGCATTTGGGTTTGAATTGATTCATGGAGATATATCTTAGTTTTATCTTTAAGAGAGTGACGAGGAGGTCTTCATTGGTTGTTTAGCTTTGAGAATAGTAGTTACAGTTTCCATATGTTACTTTTTGTTGGTTTGTAATGTATAGTTGACAAAATGACAAACATCAAGAAAACAATATTTACGAAAGAGAATCGCCAAAAATCACATCTTTAATAAGCTGGTCTGGTCCGGTCCGACCGAATTGAACAATGAAGCCGATTTGATTTCCGGTTTACTGAAAAGAGTCAAGCAATCCCACCACTCACCAGGAAGGAAGAAGCTATCTTGCTGCGGCGAGTAAGCTCTTCTTCTATCCTCTCGTTATCTCCCTCTCTCTCTCTCATGAACCCATCTTTAGGGTTATGATTTGATCCGGTAATGGGTTCGTTAAGGTTTTCCATTCCACTGGATCCATTCGACTCAAAAAGGTTTCATTTTTCTGCGAACCCAATTCAGCTTCCTGATCAATTCCCAATTTTTTCTGCTACTAGTAGTAGTAGTAATGCTCCCGCCACTAGAGCTTTCACAGTTGGTACTCTGATTAGGGTTAAGAAAACTCGAGTGTCTCGTCTTGATGTTGAAGCAAAAGAGACGACTGAGAATGGTATTGATTCTGCAAGTGGAGCTAATGTGGAGAGAAGCTCGAGTTCTAACCTGAAAGGTGTCACGAGTGGTAATAAGAGATGGACAAAGAAAGAGGTAGTTAAAAAGTTCAGTTTCCGAAGAGAAAGCAATGAACTTGAGGATTTGCTTGTAAAGAATGGGGAAGTGGATGTCAACTACTCCGCTATTAAACCAGGTTTGAGTTTAGAGCATTGCAATGGTATATTGAAACGGCTTGAGAGTTGCAGTGACTCGAATGCGGTCAAGTTCTTTGATTGGATGAGATGTAATGGGAAATTGGAAGGTAACTTTAGTGCTTACAGTTTGATTCTTAGAGTTTTAGGAAGGAGAGAAGATTGGGACCGAGCTGAGGATCTGATCACAGAGTTGTGTGGATTTCATGGCTTTCAGCAGAGTTTTCAGGTCTTCAACACGGTTATATATGCGTGTGCTAAAAAGGGGAATGTGAAGTTAGGTTCAAAATGGTTTCAGTTGATGTTGGAGCTTGGTGTTCGACCTAATGTGGCTACAATAGGTATGCTCATGGGTCTCTATCAGAAGAACTGGAATGTTGATGAAGCGGAGTTTGCATTTTCTCATATGAGGAACTTCGGAATTGTGTGTGAGTCTGCTTACTCTGCAATGATAACGATTTACACGCGTTTGAGATTATACGGTAAAGCTGAGGAAGTTATTGACTTGATGGAAAAAGATAGAGTGAGGCTAAATCTAGAGAATTGGTTAGTGATGCTTAATGCTTATAGTCAGCAAGGCAAGATGGAACAAGCTGAATCTGTGTTGATCTCAATGGAAGCTGCGGGGTTTGCTCAGAATATAATTGCATACAATACTTTAATCACTGGTTATGGTAAGGTTTCTAATATGGAGGCTGCACAGAGTTTATTCAACCGCTTCTGTGATATTGGGATGGAACCAGATGAAACAAGTTACAGATCAATGATTGAAGGTTGGGGCCGAGCTGACAATTATGAGGAGGCAAACCATTACTATCAAGAGCTGAAGCAGTTGGGGTATAAACCCAATTCATCCAATCTTTTTACTTTAATCAATTTGCAGGCTAAATATGGAGACAGAGATGGTGCTATTAAGACGATCGAAGATATGGTTAATATCGGATGCCAGTACTCCTCAATCCTTGGCATCATTTTGCAGGCTTATGAGAAGGTTGGAAAGCTTGATGAAGTGCCTTATGTTCTCAAAGGTTCTTTTCATAACCATATCCGTTTAAACCAGACTTCTTTCTCGATTCTAGTGATGGCTTATATCAAACATGGTATGGTTGATGATTGCTTGGCGTTGTTGCGAGAAAAAAAGTGGAGAGACTCAGCATTTGAGTCCCACTTGTATCATCTGTTGATTTGCTCTTGCAAAGAATCTGGTCAACTTGCTGATGCCGTGAAAATATACAATCATACATTGGAATCTGATGAA
>NC_025696.1:4954945-4966053 GCF_000633955.1 Camelina sativa | reverse complement strand
AGTCAGCAAGGCAAGATGGAACAAGCTGAATCTGTGTTGATCTCTATGGAAGCTGCGGGATTTGCTCAGAATATAATTGCATACAATACTCTAATAACTGGTTATGGTAAGGTTTCTAAAATGGAGGCTGCACAGAGTTTATTCCACCGCTTCTGTGATATTGGGATGGAACCAGATGAAACAAGTTACAGATCAATGATTGAAGGTTGGGGCCGAGCTGACAATTACGAGGAGGCAAAGCATTACTATCAAGAGCTGAAGCAGTTTGGGTTTAAACCCAATTCCTCCAATCTTTTTACTTTAATCAATTTGCAGGCTAAATATGGAGACAGAGATGGTGCTATTAAGACGATCGAAGATATGGTTAATATCGGATGCCAGTACTCCTCAATCCTTGGCATCATTTTGCAGGCTTATGAGAAGGTTGGAAAGCTTGATGAAGTGCCTTATGTTCTCAAAGGTTCTTTTCATAACCATATCCTTTTAAACCAGACTTCTTTCTCGATTCTAGTGATGGCTTATATCAAACATGGTATGGTTGATGATTGCTTGGCGTTGTTGCGAGAAAAAAAGTGGAGAGACTCAGCATTTGAGTCACACTTGTATCATCTGTTGATTTGCTCTTGCAAAGAATCTGGTCAACTTGCTGATGCTGTGAAACTATACAATCATACATTGGAATCTGATGAAGAGATAAATCTGCACATCACATCCACAATGATTGACATTTACACAGTGATGGGAGAATTTGGTGAAGCGGAAAAGCTTTATTCAAAGTTGAAATCATCTGGAGTTGTTTTGGACAGGATTGGATTCAGCATTGTGGTACGGATGTATATGAAAGCTGGATCCTTGGAAGAAGCCTGTTCTGTCCTAGAAATCATGGATGAGCAAAAAGACATTGTTCCGGATGTGTACTTGTTTCGAGATATGCTTCGGATATATCAGAAGTGTGGTCTTCAGGATAAACTCCAGCATTTATACTACAGGATTCGAAAGAGCGGGATCCATTGGGATCAGGAGATGTACAATTGTGTTATAAACTGTTGTGCACGTGCTCTTCCGCTTGATGAGCTCTCAAGAACTTTTGAGGAGATGATTCGAAATGGATTTACTCCTAATACAGTCACAATCAATGTCCTCCTTGATGTTTATGGTAAAGCCAAGCTCTTTAAAAAGGTTGACGAGCTTTTCATGTTGGCGAAAAGACACGGAGTTGTGGATGTGATATCTTACAACACCATTATAGCCGCCTACGGACAGAACAAGGACTTCACAAACATGTCATCAGCGATTAAGAATATGCAATTCGACGGGTTTTCTGTGTCACTTGAAGCTTATAACTCTATGCTAAATGCATATGGGAAAGATAAACAGATGGAGAAATTCAGAAGCATCTTGAAGAGGATGAAGTCTACTTGTGGATCAGATCATTATACATATAACATCATGATCAATATATATGGAGAGCAAGGATGGATCGATGAAGTCGCGGAAGTGCTGACAGAATTGAAAGAGTCTGGACTTGGTCCTGACTTGTGTAGCTATAACACACTGATAAAGGCTTATGGTATAGGTGGTATGGTTGAAGAAGCTGTTGGCTTGGTGAAGGAGATGAGGGGGAAAAAGATAACACCTGATAAAGTAACTTACACCAATTTGGTCACAGCTTTGCGCAGGAACGACGAATTTCTTGAGGCTATTAAATGGTCTTTGTGGATGAAGCAAATGGGTATATAAAATTGTTGATTCTTTATCTGTGTTTTCTTGTCTATAATGGCTGTTTCTTTTAATAAAACCCCAGATGAGACATGCGTGTATATTCTGATCAGAGTTAATGTAATAAGTCTCAATCTTTCAAAGAGTATATCTGCTGAAAGTTAGTTGTCTGCAAGATTCTACCTTGTAGAAAGTAGAGTTCCTTGATCTTATTGAATCGTCAAAAAAAGGTTCTAAATCCAGGTTTAAAGTGATTATAGACATATTAGGCTGATTCTTGATTACAAGACATCAAGTTTGTATGATGGTTCCAAGATTGGTTACCTGCATTCCAAACCGACTTTTTGTTCTCGTCTTGATAAATTGTGGACCAAGAAAACGGCTTGTCTTTAAGTCTTTTGCATTTCTCCTCAATAGATATTTGATTTACACACCAACTAAAAAAAACTAGGAATCCACAAGATGATGTTTTTGCCAAGTGTCACTCAAAAGACAATCTACAAAAGAATATTTGTGAGCTTTATACAAAAATTTACAGATTTCAGACTTTAGGCAAACAAACACAGAACACAATGACATACATACACTCAAAACAAGCCAAAAAATCTGCTTGTACTTTTTTTTGCTTTGTCTCACAGCCAGAAGTAAAGCATTGCCTGTTTCAAGGAACATGCCAAATATTTTGGTTAGTTATAATGAAATACTGACTAAGTTTTACCAGTCAAAATTTTTGTATGCATATATATATACCTCTTGAACAGATATAATGACGGGGTCGATCCAAGGTTGTAAATCTTCCATTGTATTCAAGCTCTTCTCTACTTCAGATGATTTCACAGAAGAACTTTGTTCCTCTCTCACTTCATTCAATAGACTGATCTCTTCTTGCTTAATCACTCCACTGGTTTCATGCTCTGTGTTTGTTTTTCCTCGCTCAAGCCGCTCAACTCTCTGTCTCAACTGCAGCAATTCAGCTTGATACTCTGCACGGTTTCTCTTACCGCTTCTGTCTCTCGTCTGTTTAGGTGATTTCTTTTCAATCTTTTTCTGCTTTGCAACTTTTATCAACATTGTGCCATCAGTTTTACACAAACCCTTTGCTTCCTCTTTTATTTTTTGTGTATCTTCTTGAAAGTTTGATGAGCTTGCACCATCTTCTTCTTCCTTGTTTAGTCCAGATTCAGACACTGAAGTATTGTGCTGTTCTCGCATCGAATCTCTATAACCAGTAAGCTCTTTCACTTGCTCATTCAGTTTCTTTATCTGCTCCCAATACACATCTAAGGAACTCTTCTGCGAATCCAAGGTCTGCTCGATAACTTCCTTCTCCTCAGGAATCGAAAGATCTGTAACCAACTCTGAAGAGGGTGTTTGAGATCTATCACTCAGTGACAAATCATTCATCTTCAACATATTCTCATCTTGATCATCATTCTCTTGAAGCTTAGCTTCTAAGCTACTCAAATCAGTAAACCCCAAGCTCAAAAGCTGGCTTCTGTAAACTTCAACTTGATACGCAAGAGCAGTGACTTCAATCTCTTTCTGGTAAATCACATCCTCCAAAAGCGCAAACGACATCTCAGCGTGAGACATTTGCTCTTCGACCATTCTCTTGTACTGACCAGCTTCCATAGCAAGCTCAGCTTTCTCTCCTTGCAGCCGAAGAATCATTGACATGGCCTCGCTCGCTGACGTCGCAGATGCTTCTCTCTCTGCATTCAACTCATCTTGGAGCCTCTCAACAACTTCTTTGCGCTCATAAAGAGCAATTCTTAGATCAGCTTTCTCAGCTCCAGGTATTCTAAAGCTGCGGCTTCGTTCAACCATGTTTCTGGCAAATTAATTACACACATAGAAAGAGAAAAGGTTTATAGTTACATAATGTTCTCTAATTGTTACTTCATGTAAACAGTAATTTTTTTTTATTAATAAGAAAAGTAAGAGACTCATTGTACCAGGATAACTGCAGAAGAATAATTGATGAACTTGGGATGCGAGTGGTGACTATATTAATCTCTTGAACAGAGGAAATGCTTCAGATAGAGGAGGTTGAAAGATTTTTGGAGAATGACACAGAAGTATCAAAGGGAGAATTATCCAAAAAGGGAATATAATCAATCACAAAAGGCACGCCAGACCAAAACAATTATGATTTTGTAGACAAAACTACAAAAATATCTCAGATCATAAACAGGACAAAGTTCTTCAACTTTTTTGCTCAGCATAAGAAAGAATCAATTTCGCAGTTGGAATGAGAAATTCTCATTAACAAAAAGTCATTCATACAGGAAAATTTTTTTAAAATAGGAAAGGGTCTGATATAATAAAAGATAAGTAGAAAATTATGTAAAATAATGATGATATTCTGGAATATCTTAAGATAAGAGCTGGAATTGTATTTGGTAAATAATCTTTGAATCATTAAAGCTTAATGAGACTTTTAAATTTAGCGTGGGGCATGTCTTTCTCTTTTGTTTTTGTGGTTTGAAAAGTTCCTTGTTACCAAATTCTCTATAACTCTTTTAAAAGAATTGAAAAAGAATACAAAAAGAGAGAGTTTCAAGATTTTCAACGGCTCATTACAGGGCCAGGTATTAGCTCCGGCGGGACCTACTTTGGCCGACTTCTTTTCTGCCACGTGTGTCATTGTCGCCTTTGAGGTTGAACTTAGTGTCGGTATACACACACTCATACAGCGACAGAGATTCAGATGTAAAATTCAAGCAAGAACTGCTAATCTTCAAGATCACTAAACGTTAAGATGAATACAAAACTCATGTTTGTGCAGATTGTATTAAGATCTTGTTACAATGAAACTTATTAACACAGTCAAATTTTGATTCCATCATCTTCTTCCTTAAGCTTTCACCATCATCTATCATCACCTTCCTCAACTACTTTGTTGTCGCTCACAGAAGCAAACCAAAAAAAAACATTACCATGCATGATTCCATATCGATATACCCGGGGATTTGATTCTTTCTTTACTAAGGCCTTGAGAAGACTGCAATTGATTCCCACTCTAAGCTACATATCACATCCTGCAGAATCCAATGTAACTAGCTTGAGAAGACAAACTTGGTCAAAGTAAACTAGTAGGTTGAAATAGAGTTAGATGAAGTTTTTCACCTGCGGATTTTGTCTGTCGATGTCAAAACTGTTAATGGCACAAGGTTCAGCCAGAAGCTCGATCGGTTCTTCCCCTGCAGCAAAGATAGGCAAGACAAAAAAAAGAAAAGGAGCATCAGTTCTGGTGAAACATACATTAAAGAAGATATAATGTGGTAGAGAAAGTCTGAGTACCTTGCTCGATGACACCAAGGATCCCATCTTCGGAGCAGGTCATAACAGGGAGAATCCTTGAGGATGAGATGTTGGATTTTGTGTATGAGTCATACTTAACTTCCCATACCTCACTTTCAGACAGAGGATTGTTTATATTCTCGCTTGCTCCAACACCAGAAAGAACGATGGGTTGCTGCGGCCACCGAAGATCCCAAGCAAAAACAGTACCTGAAGAACCTCCCGCCTAAACACATCGCATCAAGATAAAGTCATTATATCATTCTTCTAACTTGTGGCGATATTTAATACATTATCCAATAAATCTCAGTGGGTCAGTTCAGTCTTAAACATGATAGACCAATCAGTTACACTGAATGTTGTTAGTTAGTGAGCAAGAAAATAAAATGTTCTTAAAACTAGTAAAGGACTGATTATAAGGTATAAAGAGTATATCCTCCTGCCACAAGGTGGTTTAATATTCTAACATAGGCACCAATGGTTCATTTAAATTTCAGAAGAAAGAAATGTCAAAATACTTTTCCGAATTTAAGTTAAAGAGGACAAGATGACGGAAAATTGTCAGAGGCTATAGACCTTAAATTTGGCAAATAATAAGATTGAGGATCACAGTAAAAATTATCAGAGGATCACATCATATACATCAGTGTATACTGTATAGTGAATAAGGTTTTTTAAAACTTCGAATAGATGAAACCAGATTTCTCTCACACAGAAGAAAATACTTACAATGCAAGTGTGCTTTCGAGATGGATGAATGTCAATGGAATGGACAACTGCAGAAGTCTTGCCTTCAAACCTGCAAACGTTATTATCATCAGATGAAACACACGAAGTGCATGTTTTCTTAAATAAACCATTAGATCAAAGGATTCACCTTTCCCATTCCCAACTTTAACTTGCTAAACAACTCACAGAATCAAATGATAGAATGTACTATACTAACCAAATCGAACAACTTTCAATTTCCATATCATTGAAAAGCAATCATTGCCAAGAACTCAAAACCATATTGAACTAGCATTTATTCAACCACTAATCAAAACTCTTTTAAACAGAGCTGAGAACTCACCAGTTCCCTTTAAGCTGCGAAACAGCTTCACCAGACTTCCTCTGATCCCACAACTGCAAACCAAAACCATATCCTCCAGTAACAAACTCAGTAGGCGACGCCCATTTCACAGCTCTATAAGCCACAAGCCCATTCCCATCAAAGACCTTTCTGTATCTCAAACCTTCACCATTCACAATCTTCACTACATTCACTCTCCCATCTTCACCAACACTCACACATTCTCCTCCTTCCCTCCAATCCACACCTTCCACGCGTCCCACATGAAACTTCTCACCTTCCGCCACGTATACCTCCTCAATCTCACCTCCTTCCACCAAATCAACCATCAGAACATGAAGCGAACCAGAAGACGTGGCTGCTGAAACCATAGGTTTGAATGAACCGCCACCACCACCACCACCGCCGTTTCCAGCGATTTCTAGTGACGAAACGCGAGAAGGTGAAGTCCATGAAGATATAGACTCGATCAAAGGGGGGTTCGTGTTCTGATTCCCTCTAGGGTTTGGGTCAAGCGATTGGATCTCGATTGACGAAGAATCACAATCTGGGTCGTAGAACGCTGTTGCGATGAAACGATTCAAAGCGGAAGCTTGTGGAAGCCATCTAACTCCGTCTACGTACTTCGATTGTGGTATCCTATGGACCTGGAACGAATCTTGCATCTCCATAGCTCCCAAAGGTTTCTCTACTTTCTAGGGTTTTAGGAGCAAACCAAGAACACTATGGTGGTGGGAAAAAAAGCTTCAGAATTGTTAAGTCAAATTACTTAATTACCCTCAACCCTTTGCTGTTATCACAAAAACAACATTGCCTCTTATCACTATGATGAGAAAATCTCATTCAGGGAAAGTGAAAATGCTGACCTTACAACACAGTAGTAGCTTCATCTCATTCTCTCCAAGCGACAACAAACTCCGAAGTTTGACTAATGGCTTCACGATAATGTCGAAAAAGAGAGACTTTGCTGAGAAATCAAACCAGAAAGGACCACTCTTGCGAATCAAAGTCCCCAACACAATTCTTGCTCGATCTGCGATAGCTGTTCTTGGTTTAGGATTCATTGATGCTGGGTAAGATTTTTTAACCCTCACAAGCACGAGAGTTGCATAGTATATATATATATGTAATGCTTATCATAGTGTTCTTAAAATCTCTTCAGGTATAGTGGTGATTGGTCAAGAATAGGTGTGATCTCTAAAGAAACAGAGCAACTTTTGAAGATTGCTGCTTTTCTTGTTGTTCCTCTCTGTATCTTTCTTGCACTTTCATTTTCCGATGACACAACTGATTAAAGAAGGCTCCCTGATTCCTTCTGTATGATATATAACTCAGCAAGTATGCTTGGAATCTAGAAGCTTGAACAATACTTATAAGAGAAAGTGACTATTTGTTCACTTGGGAATAACTTGGATAGTAGTACATTGCGTCTTCTATGGAGACACACATACATTGATTGATACATTGAATGAAATACGTATCACTAAAATGTTTTACAATGTTTTTTAAAAGGCACAAGAAGGTGAAGCCCGTCGAAAATCCATGATAAGAAGACTGGCGACACTATGAGCAAGAGCTCCTAAGACTACAAACACATGGAATATCTGATGGCTATGTCCTGCGATATCGAAAGCTCCTGGCTTCCATCTTTCAGGGATGCGGGTAACGTAAACCGCTGCTCCCGTTGCATACAACACAGCCATCGCAAGTTCGTAAACGAGAGCGATAAGCACGTTAGGGTGATCCTTGTGAAGGTAAAGCACATGTGAGGCAGGGATGACGCCAGAGAATCCCATTGTTAAGAAAAGAGTAGCTCTGAAAGATCTGAAACGTGGAGCTGAGAGAGATGGAGAGAGGAGTGTGATGATGGCGAGGAGACCAAGGATTGAGATCGAGGAGAGGTAGAAGAGACGCCAGTAAGTATGACAGGAGAATGCATAGTAGATAGGTGCGAAGAAGGAACAGACGATCATAAGGGAGATTCCAGCGTAGTCTAGACGCCAGAAGAAGAGGTTGAATCGTCTAGAGTGGCAGGCAAAGAGATGTGACATGGAACTGCAGATCAAACATCCCATTGCTCCTGATAAGAACACGAGCCAGGGCCATTTCGGAACGGCTTCGTAGTTAACATCACCTTGAGAATTCAGGAGCGAGCTAGTGTGTGTCACGTTCAATTCCTGCCAACAGACATTAATTAACAAATCATAAGCTTTTTTCCTTAAACCCATTGAAAAAATCATGTTAGTTGGAAAGTTAGGTGAGCAACCGAGAAAAGGCTTACACAGCAATTGTAAGTGAGAGAAAAATCCAAGGAAAGATCATACAGTGGGAGCAGGTTACAAAAACGTTTACATGATTTTGTGCCAAATCTAACGACAACGACGAATCATGAGTTTCCTTAATTTGCGTAGAGAATCACGTGAGTTCAAAAGTAGGTGGGCAATAAAGCAAAGTCTATAGAAAGAAACTGTAAAGTATCCATGAAAAAATCCAAAGAAAACATCACATGGTTGCAAATTGAAACCAGCATTTTATATATATATGTTATTGGAAAGCACTAGCCACTTATACATGACATGTCTACTACTTAAACAATGTGACAAGAGAATAAAAATAATAAAAGGAAGAATCTTTACGTGATGCAGAGTTTGATGATCGCTGGAGAAGTAAACATCTTTTGACATCGCCGTTGACGGCCATGGCCAGCGAATTGTTGCTCTGTCATTCGGACCCACAAAACCCAAAAAAGTTGAATTTTTTTTTGTTGTCTCTCCCAAAAAAAAAATGACGAAATTGACCTCGAGAAAACTTACCCGGAGAGAACGCTAACGAAGCCGGTGAGGCCAACCTCCGTCGTCTCCATTGAACTCACAACCATCATCCAAGCAAATATCACAAACCCACACAAATGCCTGCCAAATTTTCAAAAAAAACCCCAATTAGAAAAATATTAAAAATTTGAAAATTTGATTCACAAAAAAGAAGAAGAAGAAAAAAAAAAAAAGCAAACGTACGTCCAGATGTTGAGAGTCTCATTGTGCCATGAGAAAGCGCTGAGGAAAGTTTCTTTGATAGACCACTCGCATCGGTAATGATTGTGAATGAACTCGTTGTCTTTCAAATACCTAGGTAACTCCTCGAACTTCATCAATCTCTTCTTTTTCTCAGATCTTCTCTTTTCGTCACCGGAATCTAAACTTTTCCCATTCCTCACCGTTACCTTTGGAGATTCCCTCACCGCTCTCCGTTTCTGCATGATTGATTGATTTCCCCTCCCTCCCTCTCGCACACCTCGTCGGGGAATAAACAAAGGAGGAGAAACCTAAAAAAATTGAGCTCCGGCGAAACAACCACCGTCGATTTCTCTCTCTCTCTCTCTCTCGATTCAAAAATTTCAGAATCTGATTTTGTNTTTTTTTTTTTTTTTTTTTTTTGGTGATGTTCGTCCGTCGCCTACTTATACGGAGAAGAAAGCTCTTTGAATTTTTTTTAAACGCGAAGCAGATTTTTAAAAAATCTACGTGGCGTCTTTGACTGGTCCTCGTCCACACGTGTTGTTTTATCATTGGTAGGCGAGTTTCGCTTTACTGTGAGGGAGGATACAGCTGATTGTTTTTTTACCCGCCGTGTCAGTTTTGAAATTATATATTATATACTAGTATTATTATAAGTTACAGTTGGAAGGTGAGAAATGCAGATTTTGTGGTCTCTCTTTTTTTTTTTTTTTCCTTTAATTTAAGTTTACCTACATACACAAGAAAAGCCAAGAGGAGAGGAGTGACGTAATTTTACTCAATCGAAAACTTTTGTTTTTTCTATACTACCCCTTAAGGTCCATACGTTTCTCGAAACCAAACATGTGATTATAATTTTCTAATCACGTTATATATCACGTACTAAAACCTAATCGTCGTTTCCAAAGTTGATATTATAGGCTCTCGAGTTCACGTTCGGACCAACACACTGAAATAGAATACATACGATATAGTATTTAATCATTTATCTTTGATAACATTTTAAACGGAGAGGAGATATGAATAATGTAACCAAGTTTTATATATAGTAATGCAATCCATGTAGTTATTCACAAGTCACAACGACCAATGCATTGCTAGCCTAATAAAGTTAAACTACTATAAACTATGTCATGGTCTATTATGATCGATTGGTCGGTTTAATTAACCATTGTTAAATTATTAATCTTATTTTGCATTTATACGTTTCCTGGATGATCGATTATACATGGGAGCGTGTAGAACAAAACTAATTAACGATGGGCTACAAAGAGGTAAACTGAAAGAGCAGGTAACTCTTAATTTGGTTACATGGCATAAGATTCTTTAAAGGAGATTCATAAGACAAGACACCACGTACATTATCAGTATATTTTAATTGTGACATGACTCTATCATTATTTTAATCTCAAAACGCGTCAAAACAATTTTGATATAAAAAAAGTTTAAACCGAATGAACCATGGTTCGCTTACCAAAGAAAAAATATAGTTGGCCCAGAATTCGATGTTGTCATGTTACCACATTGCTACTAATTGCTGCTACACATAGTTATCATCATCAAATGTACAAAACTATTTTTAAATAGTTATATCATGCGTCTTTAATTTATATAGTAACACCACAAGTGAACGGTGAGGAACCATCGGATCGGAATCGGACTCAACGAGGATAACAAATTTGATTAGTAAAGACTAAAAAGTATCCAACCAGCAGAAGAAAATTTGAATGGTAACAAAATATATAAGCACAGATCAACGTGAGAAGATATTTAATTATTCATGTTCGCTTGTGTAGTAATAAAAAGTGATTTAGTGATTTTTTTTGTAATCTGGATTTATTTGAGTTCTCGAATTGAATTCATAATGTATTTTGATTTTAAGATGAAGATAACCTGGACTCTGTTTTCAACCATTCCAAATCCAGTTTTATGATATAAATAGAAATATATCTTTAATATATTTTTGTCCAAAAAAAGAATAAGAAAGAAGAATATTTCAA
>NC_025696.1:4950833-4954652 GCF_000633955.1 Camelina sativa | reverse complement strand
CCCCAAAAAAAAGAATATTTCAATATAACCAATAAACTTTTTTGTTATTTAATGCATATTTAAAAGCGTGTAATATTTTCGTAAGATTTGAATATCACATCATTTGTATGTATATTGCTTTTTTCGTTATAGCATATTTTCTGTATAATATATACGAAGAAGTTCACTTCACGACTAGTTTGCTTTGTTGGTCCGTTTTTCATCAAATATAATCATCTTTTCATTTAACCTTATCTTCTTTTCTTAGGCAAAATAAGGTTATAAGATCTTCAATAAATTTAAATTGACTAGTGTCACATTGATTACCAAATATAAAATTAACATAAAGTTGTCCCTAGCAATTGCAATCCATCCTTTTTTATATAGTTTTAAAATTTTAATATTGTAATATCTTCATATATTAGCCATGTAAATTCAAAGATGGGCAAAACTTTGTGGCGTAACAAATTTTTTGTTTCTCCTTTCATTTCTAACTATTTTATAGGCATTTTTGTTGGATGTCATTTTTCTGTTTTTCCTATTTTTAGAAATAAAAATCATTTATATACACCAATTAGATATTGTGTACATACAGTGTTACACAACCCTTTTTCAAAAGAAAAAAAAAACATATATGTTACACGTGAAAATGGCTAAAGGTGTAAAATACATTGGTTTAATCACTTGCTTGGTGATTTTCTTAATGTTAACTACAAGTATCAAACATGATATATAGATTAAATATGAATCTGGTTAAAGTATAATTTATTATTTGTTTTTTATTTTCTAAGCAGTGCCTATTTTTTCAAGTAAACTCATAACCTTAAACACTTTTTTGAAACTTATTAGTAGGTAATTACTAATTAATGCAAACGACAAAAAGTTTCGTGCATTTTTGGAATTTGCAAACGCTTTGAAAATTTATTCAAAAATATACCAGAAATGTTTTACTTTGTAAAGATTATTTTCTAAAAAATATTTATATATATATATATATTTAACTTGTAAGTGTTAAAATTACCTATTCAAAATCCAAATAGTTTAAGAATTAGACATGCCTAATATTACTTTTGATAAAGTTGTAATTGAAGAAAAAAGATGATGAGATTCAAATATATTTCTTACAACGACTAATAATGTTACATGAATATCAGAAGGAATGGCCCAGAAGGTGCCATGTGTGGAAAACAGTGTCTTATACTACGAGGGACTTCCTATTAGTACCACTAAATGTTCGAGGAAATGTAGAGAGACTGGTGCTTATACACACGGCAAATCTAACTATGGCAGGACAGATAAAGAAGCAGTATGCAGATGTCTAGGTTGCAAGAAAGTGTAGGTACAACATGCAATAATATTTACTAATGATTATCATACATCATTAGTAATGCTAAAAGGACAATAAAATATTGCAACAATATGCAACAATATTATTCATTATTACTATCCATCAATAATAATTAAACGTCAATAGATATTGTAGTAATGTATTTATCGAAATACAGTTATAAATTCCAATATCCATCAATTTATTGTTGACAAAATTCACCATTAATTGTTTTGTAATCATTTCATAAAATATTATATTATAATTTGATATATCTCTTTATATATCAATTAATAATATACAAATTGCATCAACGATCTTATCACGAAAATATTTTAGATGTCGATCACACGAAGAATAAAGATTACAACACTAGAGATGCGAGATTTAAACTAATCTAGAGCAAATGATTTTTATGTTTTTGTTTTGATTAAAATGAAAGAAATGCAAAAAATAAAATAAAGATAAAGCATTGGACCATGAGTTTAACTATCAATAGAATATATTAACAATCATGCAATGATGCAAAGGTAGAATTAAGCACCATCCTAGAACATGGAACTCAAAGATATGACTAATCCACTGCCGTGGCACTAATCATTTCACTGATCACCTAATTGTCAACAACTTCCATTCGCAACTAGATGATCAATGAGCATTACAACCAAATCAAATTAGTTCACTAAACACTCTAATCATAAACTTCCGTTCGCTAGATATGTAAAGCTCATAAAAGGTTTGATTCAAAGTTCAAACATTTCATCAAACACTTGCTACACATAGTTAACATGCGTCTTTGGTTTAACCACAATGAAACGGTGAGGAACCAACGGATCGGATTAAACGAGGATAACAAATTTGATTAGTACAAATATTAAAAAGTATGAAACCAGCAAAGTAAATTTTGAACGGTATCAAATTATAAGCAAATACCAACGGGCGAAGATATTTAATTATTCATGTTCGCTTGTGTAGTAATAAAAAGTGGTAACCTTATGATTCAGTGATTTATTTTGTAATCGGGATATTTCTTCGAGTTCTCGAATTGAATACATGATGTATGTTGATTTTAATATGAAGATAACCTGGACTCCGTTTGAAACCATTCCAAATCCAGTTTTGTAATATAAATAGAAGAATATCTTCAATATTTCTGTCCAAAAAAAGAAAAAGAAAGAAGAATATTACAATATTTTGCCCCAAAAAATAGAATATTTCAATATAACCAAGAAACTTTTTATTAATTTGAAAACGTGTAATATTTTCGAAAGATTTGCATATCACATCATAAACGTGTTATAGTTTATTTTTGTGTATAATGTATTAAAATATTATATAAGTTGTCGTGAAGTGAACATATGTTTTCTAGTTTGTTTTGTTGGTCCGTTTTTCATCTAAATCGATTCTTAGACGCCATAATATCTTGCTAAGAGGATTAAGAAACCAACTAACTAAACATGGATGCGTAATTCTTTAGATTAGTTTAACGGTTACTCGTTAATCATATTATCTTTCTAAAGTGTATAAACAAAGCTAAGGTGAGTATTGCGTGGTAAACTGTGGAAACCTAGACACAAATATCAATACGTTACTAGGTTTTGTGTTGCTAAATCTAGAGTTTAACAAAACAATTTACGCCATGTTTTGTTTGAGTATATAGTAAGCAAATGGAAACTGACCATTAATGGTGTAATATAATTTGATTTAAGTTGACATAAACGAAACTAAACTGACATGTAAGTAAACACATCCAAAAAAAAAAACGAACTCCAAATATCTTGTTTATAATTATAACTAACAAACCGAACACTGAATGATCAATCAGATAAACTTCCAAATCATTAGTTTGATTAAATTCAGCGATTTGTTTCAGTTCGGTTTCACCAACATTGATTATTGCGTGTAGCACTGTTATTGGTAGATATGGGGTTGAGAAATTTAACTAGCAAGAAAGAAACAAAAGTTTCGGGGCAATTGCGAAAATGTATGAAAATACAAGACCTTTTTTTTTTGTATAAAAATTTTAAGGACAAAAATCTCCCGCCTTAAATTCCCTCCATATATGGTTTTTTTCATGTCTTTTCGCTTTTCGCCTACCCACAAAGACAAAAGGTAACTGTCTTCTTCATATACTTTCATTCATCTTTGTGCTTGCGAGTGTTAGTAGATGTTAGATCTCGGAAACATGTCTTTGTCTGCATCCGTGGCTCTCACTTGTTGCCCTGCTTTTCTCCCGGCGGCTTCAGGGCCTGAATTAGCCAAATCCATCGATTCACCGGAAAACATAGCCGGAGACAGCAATGGGGAACAATTTCCGGAGGAAGAGGTCAGAGACGTCAAGATTTCCAATGGTGTCACTGCTCTTATCCGGAAACAGAATCCATCTGACCGAGCCAAGAAAGGTTTGATTCTGAATGATCATGTGAAGGATTGGGTCAAGAGAAGAGTTGCTTCTGGAGTTTCTGAGACGAGATGTTTCCTCCCTTTTCTTGTTGGAGCCAAGAAAATGGTAT
>NC_025696.1:4929915-4950398 GCF_000633955.1 Camelina sativa | reverse complement strand
GCCTCAGTGTCTCTAAATCAGGCAAATTTAAGTGCCCTCAACATGTAAGATCCTCATTCATTGTTTTGTATTTGAGGAAGATTCTTTCATTTTTGTTGGCTTGTTTTGTATTCAATATCATATAGATGTTCACGTATCTCAACCTTTTTGTTAGTTCCCTGGCTGTTATGCTGGTAGAAATACTCATGAGAAATATATAAGAATATGTAACAGTGATTAGGTAGGGAATTGAAATGGATTAGTTTGATTGTGCGGTATCTCTCAGTTTCATCTGATAGTATGGAGTTTGCAGGAGTGCTTTCTCTGCAAGGGAAGAGCACTGTGGCGGTGTGTCAAGTGTCCAGTGGCCGCTCATGATAAACATTCTCCATGGCCAGAAGAAACACTTCACCTGAAAGACCAGCCAGGAAAAGCAGTTTGTTGGAGGCATCCAACTGATTGGCGGCAAGACACAAAGGTCAGTTTTTTTACAGTTTCCCTCATCATTTAGTAGATCCTATCAGAAGACTCTTACAATCTGTATTCTCATATAGACTCACTCACATGACTGATAAGTTATTTGTTGGTTTAGCAGCATGCAGTTGCGCAGAGTGAGATGGAGGTCAGTGTTTCTCGTTCCTATAATTAGGAAAGCTGGAGATTTGTTTTTTTCTTACACTTTTTCAAGTAATGCTTATCTACTTTGATATTCAACAGGTCTTTTCCCAGTTGCCTTTGCCATATGTTGAAGAGGAGTTTAAGATTGACTTCACATGGAAAGATTCTGTTGTGAAAGATGATCCACCTCCTTATGTGCATATTAGACGCAGTATCCTTTTAATAGTTTCCACACAAGTTTCTTTTGGTTCAATGTTACTGCCATATGATCACATGATTCTCATTTTGCTTTACACTAGTGTGTGTCATTCCTTGACTGATTTAAGATATTTACTTCGTGAAAAAGAAGCGTGATGATGCTAACGATGGTGTTGGGTGCACAAATTGTGGCCCTACTTGCTGTAGAAGCTGTGTTTGCAGGTATGCTTGTTGACTAACGAACAAATCTTATCTGTTAACCAGGAAAGGAAATGTCGTTTGAATAGTTTCCGCTTTTGGAAAAATTGTCGTAGGGTTCAATGTATAAGCTGTTCTAAAGGATGCGGATGCCCTGAAACTTGTGGAAACAGACCATTCCGCAAAGAGAAAAAGATGAAAATTGTGAAGGTAAAGGCCTTAGTCTCTATTTTATGACTCTTGCATTACACATTGTTTATATCTTGACATGTCATGTTATTGTTTTACAGACTGAACATTGCGGTTGGGGAGTAGAGGCAGCAGAACCAATCAATAAAGAAGACTTTATTATCGAATACATTGGTGAAGGTAAACTATCTTGATTGTGTATTTGAGCCTTATGGTTGTGGTGGAAAGGGACAGAGTATCTAGTGAATAATCTCACTCTTATCTACAGTGATCAGTGATGCTCAATGTGAGCAAAGGCTTTGGGATATGAAAAACAAAGGCATTAATGAGTTTTACATGTGTGAGATTCATAAAGACTTCACGATTGATGCCACCTTCAAAGGGAACACCTCTCGGTTTCTGAATCACAGCTGCGACCCAAATTGTGTACTGGAGAAGTGGTAAAGAATATAAATATTTCAATTATGCTGAGTAATAGAGAGTGAGTTAAGTTTAATTCTTGTAAAATGTGTGGATATTTTAAACAGGCAAGTTGAAGGTGAGATCCGTATAGGTGTCTTTGCAGCTCGTCAAATAAAAGCAGGAGAGCCACTTACATATGACTACAGGTCAACTTCTGGACCGTTTCTTTCTTCTCTACTTCTCTGTGGTTATTGATTAGCTTAAGTAATCTGAGATACTGATATATTTGGTTCTCTTTGTTTAATGGCAGATTTGTGCAGTTTGGGCCTGAAGTAAAGTGTAATTGTGGGTCTTATAACTGTCAAGGTAATCTTGGGACAAAGAGGAAAGAACCAAACCGTTTGGTTGCGTCTTGGGGAGCAAAACGCAGAAGAAAGTTGCACCGACCTAAAGCCCGTTAATTGCTTCAAGATTAGCTGCAAAATATATGTAAACAAATGTGCTTTGATGGTTTTTCTGTTGTGTACTAATGAGCAAGAACCTTATTCTTTTGAGGACCTCCATGAGTTAGAAACTTCTGGGAGAATCATATCAATAAATAATAATCTTATAGAATTTAATTGTTTAATTAAATTTTTGATTATTGGAAAAAAATCAAACTAATGTAGTAAAATGACAAGTGTGAAATGGTGTTCTTGTTAGATCCTCTCACAGTCTCACCCCATTTGCTGTTATATAGTAGTTTCAAAATNCATATTAGGAATCTATATTATGAAAGATGGCCAACTCTCTCCATCTGAGTGACACATCAGCAGTGGAGAGAGTGCCACTTGTCTATCCTCATTAAAAGCAAAAAGACCTATTCATGTATTTTGTTCTTTTTTATATTACAAAAACAGTTTTAATATTTACATAAAAAAATTAGAGAGGCTTATAACATTTCCCAAAAAAGTAGATACATCACCAAAAGACAAAAAAAATATCGGGATTGAATCAAGAGCCGCTTCTTCCTCTCAGCGTAAACCATGAATCTATGGATATATAGTTTAGGAGTCATAATTTTGTCAATAGTTTGAAGAGTTGCAGCAGTGATAGAGATATTTGTTAATATTGTAGAGAAATTCATGAAAGTTTGTCCCTAAAATTTTTTTTTTTGAAGAAGATTGAAGTTTTGTTCACTATCAAATGGAAGATAATTGAATAAAATTGTAGAATGTTGGTTTAGCAGAATACAGAGACAAAGAGGAAGGAGTTTTCATATTCTAATATTTAGAAGTTGTCAAAAATAAAATTAAATGAAATTCTTATAAATAAATAAAAAATTCTAGAGTTATATTCAAGAAATTGAAGAGCTAACATGAAAGGAAGATGTCTATCTTAATCAATCTTGATAAATTAAAATGTTAGTAGTTCATAGTATATAACTGAGAAGCTAAAAAACTCTTTGTTACAAAATATGCATTTTTAGATCAAGCTTTCATTTGGAATATTTTTTTTAGAAGTTTTAGACAAGAATTGTAAAATGGTTAAGCTTTCAAAATAAAGTTGTCTATGCATGTATCTAATAATTCAATTGCAAAATGAAAAAAGCTATTTGAAGTATAAAAAAAATATCAAAATCAAATTATATTTTTCAAGATTTCCACAATTAAAAAATAGATAAACTCTACATAAAAAATCAAATTAGTAACAAAATTGTTTAAAAAGCGGTAAGCTATAAGCCCGCGCATAGCGCGGGTATTCATCTAGTTATTAATAAAGAACCACTAGAACTTGTAATTGAGGCTTAGTTAGGCTCACTGTTGACAGGTTATGTTTAAAATATACTGTATGTAAATTGAGAAGACTACTATACTCTTTAGTCCTTAATGGTCCGTTTGGTAATCTGAGATTCTCAAACAAACCACAAGAGCCATATTTTAGTGGTATGGCAAGAAAAAATAACCAATCACATTTGAATATTCTTTAATTTGTGTCAAAACCATTATTTCAAAAAATTTAGTAATAAAATAACTGAATATTGGTCTGTGGTGAAGGAAGTTGTGGATGTCCTCTCCACTATCTTTCCTTTCGTCAGCTCATTTAATTTGATTTAGTTAGTTGATTTCAAGTTTGTAAAGAATTCATGTCCTCTCATTTTCGATAAAAAGTGAAAAAAAAATCAAAAAAAGTAATGAAAATTACCCATGGTAAGAGTATAGTGTTCAATTAATGAAGCTGTGTAACAAACAAATCGTTCAGCAATGATGTTCGCATAACATCATCAATATTAAAGTTTTAAGAATAAAGAAGAGATCGAGAACAGAAAATTAATCACAAAATTTAGTTCAGGATCAATCAAGCTTACCACAAAAAAATCCTAATTTACCTACGTTCTAGAAATTGCATATGATGATTTTAAACCATACACAAAATCCAATAATAAATTCATATCCTTCTTTAACTTAAAAGTAAACACATATTTTTTTGTCCCTCTCAATATTTCAGATATATGATTCTAAATTTTTCATGAGTTTAATACTCAAATATAAAACAAAGGACGATCTAGATATAAAAGCAGATACGTACATGTATGATGGGCTACGAAAGAATACGTTTTAAACTTTTAATCAAATTATAATTCATAATACAAGATACAAGGTTTCTAAAGCTTTAAATATTTCAAGTGCCACATCCACGTTACTTTGATGTATATATATGAATATATCTACCAATTCTAGAGCTATCATTTTCTCAATACCATGCTTGCGCAACATATTTGGTACGTTTTCTAATTTATTAAATATAATTTATGTTCAGATATTTCAGATATCAATGGATAATTTTGAATGATTTTAAAAAATTTTAGATAAATTTCAATAGGTTTTAACATGTTTTTGCAAAAATAACTCATAGCTATGCTAACATAGTATTTTAAATATCAAGATTTGAGTAATGTTCTTACTTGCTTTCATCATATTATTGATTAAAGTATTATATAAGGACAAATAGATAATCTTATATAAGATTATCATGTTAATTTACAAATAAAATTTTCAATAATGCTTTGCAAGCTTCCTATTATTTATTTACACACTTTTAATAGTCCAACAATTTAAAATGGGAAAATAATTCAATTTTCCACATACATTATTTATATTAGTATTAGTTTTAGAAAGGGACAAAAACAAACTTGTAACCAAAAATTGACCTACATCTTCTTCAAATCTTTAATTTCTTTCTCTTTCACTGTGAGAATGAAATGAAGAATGATCATACAACTGATCATGAGACTTTTCACAAAAAAGACGAGAAGCCTCAACAACCAAAACGTGTAGCTCGATATGATCCTCACATGATTGAAGCATATGTCAATCTCTTGGAGCCTTATGAGCCCTTCCCATATCCGGAGATGATCCATAACGTCCAAGCTTCTCTCAGGAGGAGGATGTGACAATACTAGACCATCCTTGGATAATCTGTATATTTGTAACAAACCTGTATTCATCTGTATAAAATAAAACAGGGACTAGGCCATCCCTAAAAAGAAAACTGGTCATGATCTCGAACCGATCATCTGATGAGCCCAAGGGAGGGCGAAACCAGTTTCATAACCACACCATTAGAAACCTTAAAACAAATAAATGAGCAGAGTAATTAAGATTCAATGATCAGCTTTGGCTCCCGATTCTGGTCCGAGTAATTCCAAAAAACATCTACACCCTATAAGTTGGTTTCAAACGCACACAGTTTGGTTTATACCATCCTTAAACCTCGTACTTTCCCCGAGAATCATAAAGCATCCTACCGATGTGGTGTCCGAGAATGATTATGGAACTCAATTAATGTATTATGTATGTATATCTTTAAAGTATAGCCCCGGTCAATCCCTTGGCTTCAGCAAGCAGTTATACAATCGTGGTGAGAGCCTAAGTTTTGGTTACAAGCACATGTGGTTCTATACATCACTGTCCAAAATCTAAAAAACAACGTGTCGTACTATATAGGCACTTGATAAGTTGCAGATCTCTCTCTCTAGACACAGGTCAACGTGACAAACACTAGAGTAGAGAAGTCATTCACCCCAAACTAGAATATATTTTGCTAAGCTTGTAAATATCATTATAAATGAAGTTTGTGGTATTACACAAGCATTAATTACCTAAACTTAGAATAACCTTGGCAAAAAAAAAGAAATAAAAAAGAAGGTTACAATAGTGTGAATATTGAGTTCGTATAACCTTTTACCATGTAATTTGAGTTCGTTCGTGTAATCGTGTTTCATCCTAGCACCGAGTATGAAAGGCATGCATGATGCATGCCGGAGTGTCATGGAAGTAGGGAAAAAACAAAAGCAAACAGTGTTAGATTATATCCCACATCGGAAGAATAACAAATCGTTGGGCAATATATATAGTGTTTGGCAACCCTCCTCTCTTGAGCTAGCTTTTGGGAGTGAGTTAGACCCATTACTAATATGGTATCAGAGCCTAGGTTCAAACTTCTCGATTGTGGACTACCACCCGTGGATGTCTAGTCCCACAAACTTCACGTTACAGATGTCCAGTCCTGAGCGTGAGGGGGATGTGTTAGATTATATCCCACATCGGAAGAATAACAAATCCTTGGGCAATATATATAGTGTTTGGCAACCCTCCTCTCTTGAGCTAGCTTTTGGGAGTGAGTTAGGTCCATTACTAATAAACAGTGTCGTCTAAGATTGATGATGGATTGAGAGAAGAAAAACATTTATTTTTTGGTAATCGATAATAAGTTCTATATGGTATGTGTCTAGCTAGCGCGTGTAGTATTTTGGTTGATTTATGTTATTTAATAGACTCTTGGTCTAGCTATATAGTTATGGCTAGGTCACTAGGTATATAATACGTCCAATTGTAGAGACTCAATATTTTGTAATCGATTGTTATGGGGGCGTCAGTTGTCACCTAGTTATTAGACTTGAAAAAGAAAAGAAAAAAAAATCTTCTTTCACGGGAAAGTTAGTTTCAGAAAAGAAAAAAGAAAAGAAAACAAAAAACTTTCAAAATAGTTCATATATTCACTTTAAACTTCCCGAAAACGTTCTTACGTAAAAGAACTTAGTTGAGTTAGTTCATAGTATTATTTTGAAGACATCATTTATGGAAAAAATGTTTGAAGTAGAGCGGTTAAACTTATATCTAACATGCATGCATTAACTCTAAAAAAAACAACAATTTTGTGAATAATTTTAATATCTAAGTATTTGAATGGGTTAGAAAAAGCACAAGTTCACTTGATCAATCATGTTTTGACAAAAAAATAAAAATAAATAATTATGTGAAACCATTGGTCGATCGAAGATGAAAATGAAAGTTTACGTAAAGCATAATTGTTAAACTTCCCACGATCACATTTACCATTCTATGAAAAGAAAATCAAAAATAAAGTAGAGGTATATTTTCCTCCATATATAATCCACGATCTCTTCTAGTCAAACGATTGACAGTTACGATCGACGTCAAAGCAATATATATACGTATCTCATTGATCATCTTTATGTTGTAGATGTTAGTTTAATTCTAAAAAGTTGAGGATAAACTCATTTAGGAGTAAGACACGCTTCGTAAAAGAAAATCTTATATATAATGCCTTATATCCAATATAAATTTCAAATATTTCATTGTTGACGCCGACAATCTCCGATGAGTTCATCATATAAGGCATATATATAGCCTCTGGACTGGTATGTTACATATGTTTTATTGCTTTAAGATGATTATATTAATATTTTTTCTTTCAAAAAAAATTTATATCTTATACGTTTGTCTAATATACTTTTGTTTTATAGACCACACCACTAAAAAAAATGCAAACTTGATGAATAAAAGAGGAGACGCAAACAAAGTAGAAGACTTGAGCAAGAGCAGCTCTAGTGGCAAAGTGTTAAGAGGCTGAAGATGATGAAGTAGAATATCAAGACGCAAATGATATCATCTTTGTATTGAGTCACTTCACTCCGGTAAAAATTTTGTGGCTATGACCTTGAGTTTTAATCTAATTTTAAGTTGGTATTGAGTCTTTGAATATTAAATGTAAGTTTGTATTTTTTTTTTTTGACAATCAGTAATTTTGTCTTTTTATAAATTCTCTATAGTATATTCTATAAAGCATTGAAGTTGGAAGTTATTTCTTAATATTTGGAAGACTATTAATTCTTTTCGTTAAAAAAAAAAATGTACAACAACAATTGTCTCACTATATCAAGTGACAGAACCAAATCCACATTTTCACGAAACAATATAGTTTTCCCCACATACTAATTTATTTACAAACTAAATTTTCATATATTTTAGATTACATATGGCATATAAATATATAATAATTTTTCGGTATAATACTAGTATATATAAAAGCCGGAATATCTGAGAATCTCCCAATTTTTAACTTCTCCAACTTATATATATGCATAATGGAATCAATTATGCCGTTCAAATATATACTAAAACAATAAAATCTTTAAACGCAATTTTGTTTTTTGTTTTCTTGTTTAGTATAACAAAGCTACATTAAGGGAAATCCGAAGGAGTGAAAAATTCAATATTCAAAATACTTGTATATTAGACGGAAAACACAATTAGATAAGATATATGACATTTTCGATTAACCTAGCTTAATATACAAATTAAAAATAATTAGAAATATCGCGATTACAGTGTGAAGAAAAACTCAAAAAACGAGGAAGCGAGAGCTGTATAACAAATAAATCGTTCAGCAATGATGTTCGCATAACATCAATATTAAAGTTTTAAAAACAAAAAAAGAGACCGAGAACAAAAAATTAATCACAAAATTTAGTTCAGGATCAATCAAGCTTACCACAAAAAATCATAATTTACCTATGTTCTAAGAATTCCATATGATGATTTTAAACCAAACCCAAACTCCAATAATAAATTCATATTCTTCTTAACTCAAAAGTAAACAATTTTTGTTTTCTCCCTTTCAATATTTCGGATATATAATTCTAAATTTTCCATGAGTTTAATACTCAAATATAAAACAAAGAACGATCTAGATATAAAAAAAGATACAAGGTTTTAAACTTTTAATCAAATTATAATTCATAATACAATATACAAGGTTTCTAAAGCTTTAAATATTTCAAGTGTCACATCCACATTACTTTGATGTATATATATATATATATATATATATGAATATATCTACCAATTCTAGAGCTATCATTTTCTCAATACCATGCTTGAGCAACATATTTGGTACATTTTCTAATTTATTGAATATAATTTATGTTCAAATTTTTCAGATATCAATGGATAATTTTGAATGATTTTAATAATTTTTAGAGAAATTTCAATAAGTTTTAAAATGTTTTTGCAAAAATAACTCATAGCTATGCTAACATAGTATTTAAAATATCAAAATTTGAGTAATGTTCTTACTTGCTTTCATCATATTATTGATTAAAGTATTATATAACAATAAGAAAAAACAATTAGATAATCTTATATTAGATTATCATGTTAATTTAAAAATAAAATTTTCAATAATGCTTTGCAAGAGCTTCCTATTATTTATTTACACACTTTTGATAGTCCAACAATTTAAAATGGGGAAATAATTCAATTTTCCAAATACATTAAATATTAGTATTAGTTTTAGAAAGGGACAAAAAAAACTAGTAACCAAAAATTGACCTACTAGTCTTCTTATTTTTAGACATCTTCGATTCAACATTTGATCTAATAAGTTATCTTTGTCTTTTTTTCTTAGATTATGTGACACTATACTTTTAGGCTTTCAGCCATGCGTAGATTTTATGTCTGGATTTCCATTGTGGCATTGTCCAAAGTATCTATCATGTACTAAATATAGAGTGTTAGATTTTGGATCGAGCATATTCTGGATCATGTGTGATAGAGAGATCAGAGCTTTTCTTTAAAATCCAGACATAAATTTATTATGTTTAAGTTATATTTAGAGAGGTTCCGTTTGTAAATCGAATACTTGTATTGATTTCATGTGATGCTTGATTCTCAAGCAAACCCCAAAACGATAATCGTACAATTTTAACGATCCTTTTAATGAGTTTGTTTGCGGTGTGCGTATCTAGAAAGAACAAAGATTCTCCTTCCTTTTCCTACTAATTTATTTCTAATTGAGAAAGCAAAAGAAGTTGTATCCCATACAACCCCTTTTTGGGATACACACATGTAATATTAGTTGGAGATTACAAGAGTAGATTTTATTTCATACCAACAAAAGATAGTAGTAGTGAGGAAATAGTACAGCAGCTACGGAACAACGTAACCTGTCACATGAGATCAATTCCATATATTATAGAGTGGTCTTGTACTTACGTAGATTTTTTTTTTTTATAAAAAGAACTTTATACCGATGATTAATTTCTAAGTTCTCGTACTACATTTTTCGCAACATATATATAGCTCTCTAGCGATACCTTCAGTTTTTTACAAGATTAAAACCGTAAAATAAAACTTCTTAATTAAACTTACCTCCACACTTGGTACCATAAGCTAGAGGCTTCCCACAAAAGGCAGTGACATGAACAACCTTATCCATGTCTATCACTTTCTGCACTGAAGCTGTGATACGACCACACGCGCAAGGGATGTTTGATTTCTTAACGACTCGACAGCACGCTGCGGACGGGTTTACCATTGGGCTTGGTCGCTGCATGTAGACCGCGCATTCCTTCATCAGACCTTCTATGTCTCCTTGGCACGTTCCATGCCCTGGAACTAGTAGTGTTCCTGAGATTACAAGGATCATTGTCTGACCAAAATCAAAACACGAGAATCTATCGCCATTTTGGTTTGAATCTAGTGAGTGTAGCTTTGAGTTTTTGGTTAAAGAGAAGTTGTTTATGGTCTTCTATATAGTGGCTTAGAGGGGTTTAAGGGTTTGTTGTGCTGCATGTGAGGGCAATTATCTTTTTTTTTTGTGCGCTGAGAGTACTGTAGACTTAAGTGGTGAATGCTGTAATCTTGACTTGTCATGTTATTGTTTCTACAGACTGAACATTGCGGTTGGGGAGTAGAGGCAGCAGACCAATCAACAAAAATACTTTATTGTCGAATACATTGGTGAAGGTAAATTATCTTGATTTTGTAATTCAGCCTTAGGTTGTGGTGGAAAGGGACAATGTATCTAGTGATTAATCTCACTCTATCCACAGTGATCAGTGATGCTCAATGTGAGCAAAGGCTTTGGGATATGAAGAACAAAGGCATTAATGAGTTTTACATGTGTGAGAATCATAAAGACTTCACGATTGATGCCACCTTCAAAGGGAAAACCTCTCGGTTTCTGAATCACAGCTGCAACCCAAATTGTGTATTGGAGAAGTGGTAAAGAATATAAATATGTCGATTATGCTGAGTAATAGAGAGTGAGTTAAGTTTAATTCTTGTAAAATGTGTGGATATTTTAAACAGGCAAGTTGAAAGTGAGCGTGTAAGTGTCTTTGCAGCTCGTCAAATAGAAGCAGGAGAGCCACTTACTTATGACTACAGGTCAACTTCTGGACCATTTCTTTCTTCTTCACTTTTCTTTGGTTATAATTAGATTAAGGAATCTGAGATACTGATATAATTGATTCTCTTTGTTTAATGGCAGATTTGTGCAGTTTGGGCCTGAAGTAAAGTGTAATTGTGGGTCTTATAACTGTCAAGGTAATCTTGGGACAAAGAGGAAAGAACCAAACCATTTGGTTGCGTCTTGGGGAGCAAAACGCAGAAGAGTGTTGCACCAACCTAAAGCCCGTTAATTGCTGCAAGATTAGCTGCAAAATATTTGTAAACAAATGTGCTTTGATGGTTTCCCTGTTGTGTACTAATGGGCAAGAACCTTATTCTTTAGAGCACTTTCATGAATTAAAAACTCATGGGAGAATCTTATCAATAAATTAAATTATAGTTTAATAGAATTCAATTGCTTAAATTAAATTTACAATTATTGGAAAAAATCAAATCAATGTAGTAAAATGACAAGTGTGAACTTCTTATTAGCAAGTATATCATGGATTCCTTATTTAAGAACCTCTTCCTCTCTTTTTTTTTTCTCCAAAATTTGTTTCCTCGCTACTTTAATAAAGGGTATCCTAGCTTGCTCTTATATAGTAGTTTCAAAAAAAAAAATTATTTAAGAACCACTTGAACTTGTAATAGAGGCTTAGTTAGTTAGTTAGGCTCACTTGACAGGTTATGTTTAAAGTATATGTAAATTGAGAAGGCTAGTTTACTCTTTAATGATCCGTTTAGTATGAGGCTATGAGCCATTGATTTTTTTTCCAAAATAGTAGAAAGATAGTGAGAATTTGTTTTCGTGTTTGCATTTTGACATGATTGAATTGTTTATTATTTATTATGTTGTTGTTTTTTCCTACTTGTTATCGCAATATATAGCTTCAACAAAACAAAACATTAATATACTACAAAAATGATACGCTTACATATGGTTTTATTGCCATAATTTATGTTTTCAAATATGATATACTTAATCATGTGGTCACATGTGCACATCATGCGCATCTAGATTGGTTTATTTCACAAGTGTAATTGTGGATCTGAAAACCATCAAGGTAATCTTGGCCTTCAGTATTCGTTGGATGCTGTTACTTAATCTAATTTTGTTAGAATCTATCCGTAATCTCTCAATCTTGGCCATAATGAAATTCTATGTTTGGGTTGGCCAATTGGAGACTTGTGTTCTTTGATCTGATGTTGTTAGAATTTATATCTGATGTTGTTAATTCTTTGATCTGATGTTGTTAAATCTTAGAAGAATCAATTTAGCTTAGATTCAGACTCTATCAATCTTGACTACGAATATATATTCAGAACCTATGTATTATAATATAGTCTTGGTCATTGTTTTTTTAGCTTTATAATAGAGTAATGTTTTGATGTGATTGACTCGATCAAATCCAAATTAGAGAATAAGTGTCCTGGAATTGTTTCATGCTCGGAGCCGTCCTAGGTGGTCCAATGTATAGCTTGCAGACTGGAAGGAGGGACAACTCCATGGCTTACATGATAATAAATAAGAGTTTTATATATAAAATTTTTGGCAGAGATATATATAAAATTGAATAGGTACCATAACAATTTTTGGTATTTTTACACTGGTGACCACTAATCTCTTTCGTATAAGTGTTTTCATGCAGCTCCATGCACTATATTTAATGATCTAGAAATATTTTTGTTACCATGATAAAAAATATAAATGAAAATAAATCTCTTTTTTTTTAAAATGAATAAAATTGTAACATATCATTAAAAAGGAAATCTCAAGATAAAATTAGTATTTAAGGGTCAAATAAACAAAAAAATGTATTAAATTATTTATGTAATGGTGTCAAAACATAAAGAAATAGAAATAATCACAACCACAAATTAAAAATAACAAAAATTTAGGATTTTAGGGGATTCAAACACAAATTAAAATTTTAGCAACCATTATCATTATCCTTTTGCTCCTGTTCTGTTCTTCGGCTTGTCAGGCACGTGTTCGTCTTACTAGTCCTGATCACACAACTGATCATGAGACAGTTCACAAAGACGAGAAGCCTCAACAGCCAAAACATCTCTGTCGATCTGATCCTCACCTCATTGAAGCCTATATCAATTTCATGGAGCCTTATGAGCCCTTCCCATATACGGAGATGATCCGTAACGTTGAAGCTCTCTGAGGATGCGACGATATTAGATCATCGTTGGATAATTTGTATATCTGTAAAAACTGTATCTTTTGTATGAAATAAAACAGTGACTAGGCCATCCCTAAAAAAAACTGGTCATGATCTCGAACCGATCATCTGATGAGCAGAGTAAGATCATATTCAGGGTTGGCTTTGATTTTGGTCGAGTAATTCCAAAAAACTTCTATACCGTTCAAGTTGGTTCAGTTTCAAACGCAGGGAGTTTGGTTTTTTACCACCCCTAAACCTTGGATTGTGCCCGAGAATCTTAAAATCATAAAGCATCCTATCGATGTGGTGATAAAGAATGATTATGTTTTGAAACTCAATTAATGAATGTATATCTTTAAAGCATAGCCGGTCAATCCCTTGGCTTCAGCTAACAGTTATAAATTTGTGGTGAGCCTAAGTTTTGGTTACAAGCACAAGTGGTTCTATAAACCACTGTCCAAAATCTAAAAGACACATCGCTTATATATATATAGGCACTACAAGATAAGTTTCAGATCTCTCTCTCTAGACAAAGTCAAAGGGACAAACACTAGAGAAGCGAAGTCATTCACCCCAAACTAACTTGAATATATTCTTACTAGCTGATGCACATATTACATTGTAGCTTCGATTTCTCAACATCTCTTCTTGCTCAAAGACATCCCCTTCCTTCAAAACAATGCAAAGATTGTTTAGTTCAAGTCATCAGTTTCTTAAAGAAGTACAAGATTTCGAGATCTCAAGCAACGGCAAAAAGGTCTTACTAGATGAGAATAGGCAGAAGCAAGAGATATAAGTGTTGGGTACATATCAAGAACAGCCATGGCAATTTCCTCAGTTACCTGCGGGATCTGCACCAAATACTTATCAATCGAAATGGATTCGCAGAACCATTCACATATAAGAACCGAAAAATGCATAGCCAGACTCAGTACCTGCATAAGCTGAATGGCAAATACGTCGCTGATTGTCATTTTATCAAGGTCTTGACACCTTTTGACAAAACTATCAAAAGAAGGACACGAGGCCGCCACTTTGCTCTTGTCATTATCATTCACCCGTAACTTGTAGTACTGATATATTGATTTAGTGAGGTAACCGTATTTTCTTAGCGTCTCACCCAGCCCTTGTGTCCTCACAACATCAAATCCCTCCAGAATCTCTGTCGTGAAACAACTAGAAGCATACATAGATGAAGATAAGTATGGTTCCAGATCTCAAACAAAAATGCACAACCAATTTATATTTTCTGAAACATCAAATAAATTTCTTACGCCGTTTTAATGCTTTCTGCTGCATCAGAATGGTTTGGATCTCCTTCAAGAATGTATATCAGCTTCTTGAATCCTGATCTCTATTTAAATTTGCAGTTAAAGAAGAAAATGAGAGACAACCATCAATGAATGATGGAGCAAGTCAGAAACTAAGGAGTTGAGAATACACACACCTGAAGTCTGAGTTTTTGGTCCCTGTAGCGATTATCTCTAATTGATGAGCGCATATCATCAACATTCTTCCTCTCGGCAATAAAATCCAGAACATACTCATCCTCAAGGTACTTATGCCGAGCAATCCAGATACAATCCCCGACTGGTAATCGTCTAACCTACACCACTTGTCCTGTTAATTTGTGTAATTTCGAACCTGTTGACATCTATTCAAAGAATCAAATGCAAACCTCAATCTTGATATTGAATTCAGAGCATATGTTATCAACTATATTCCTGGACCGTGATCTGTGAAACCATAAGAAACGTATATAGACTATTGTCACACTCTCATAACCAAACCATAAGAAACCAAACCACAACTAAAAGATAAGAGTAGAGCAAGATTAAATGTTCCACAAACCCCTTAGTGGCGAACTTTTCTCGATCATCCAGTATCAAGATCACATCATATGCCTCCTCAAACGTTTCTTCACATCTAAGAGGAGGGAGGCGTGGAAAATTTGTTATCCCTTTGGTTCTATCTGATACCAACTTTGTAACCAGGACACAATAAGGAACAGTTAAAGCTGATTAGCAATCCAGTTGCTGCTGATCATTAAAAAAATATAACAATCTACTGATTATTGAACTCAAATGGTTACATACAGAAGATGAGCAGGCTTTCACCGCATGACTTGAACTGGATGAACATGGATTTAAGGTGAATCCATCGTTGCAAGAGCGAAACTTCTTAGCAAGAGATCCCTCAAGATCAACTTGACCTGTATTTGTAGGTAATACTTCATAAGATGAAACATAAACTTTTCACAAACACAGCACTAAGCACTAAGCATATTTTATCATATTCTTGATAAAGACCGTACGAGTTTGTGCTCCAGAAGGTCCTCCTGAATCTTTTCTTTTATTTCGAGAGTCCGGACAGGAATTATAAACCTCTGCTTGACGAAGAT
Source organism: Camelina sativa (assembly GCF_000633955.1). Classification (NCBI taxonomy): domain Eukaryota; kingdom Viridiplantae; phylum Streptophyta; class Magnoliopsida; order Brassicales; family Brassicaceae; genus Camelina; species Camelina sativa. The sequence goes on along the minus strand of NC_025696.1, from coordinate 4,934,721 downwards.
GGCACATTACAGAGAGCCAGAGAGTTGATGGATCCTTGTCCCCAGATCCATCTGAAACCTCTCTGAATGCAGCAACGACTTGTTCCTTAGAATAACCAAACGGTGTAAACTGTTGACAAAAACCAAAAAATTTAAACATGAAACTAAGAAAATGAAGCAAAACATGTCACCTCACAACCAATCAACACTATATAAGAAGAATTTAAAGGTCGAAATAACATTATGATGATGATGACCTTTTCAAGAATATCGTTTGGAATGGCTGCTTGTGCCCTAGATCTGGGATCAGCATATAGCTGTTCTTCTGTCAACGTAAAAGAACAGGTGGGATTTTGATTCGGTGTTTTCTTTGCTTGCGGTGCAGGATCCATTTCATCATCAGATAAGATGTCAACTGAATTAGGTAATCCAGATCGCACTATACATTCCTTTGCAACTTCCCGACCTTCAACTGTCAGCATGTACCTAAGAAAAGAAACAATAGTCTCAAGATAAGGTCTACTTCTCTACAAAAATACAAGTCAAGAGCACCTAAATTATAGGGAAGAGTTTCAGATATGAGTTTTTTACTTGGCTGGGTTGCTAGATTTGACCACTAATCCCTTCTGTATAAGTGTGGTCATACAGCTCCATCCACTATACCACTCCCTCTTAGAGTTTCCAATTCCTGCTTTCCCTTTGCCTTTCTCTGGCCTAGTGACAAGAATGGAAGAATAAGAGCAGAAGTTAGGTACAAAACCAACAGATTAGAGATTGGGAACATTGATTCATACCCAACAGGAGCATGTGAGAGCCCACTCGCATCAGCAGCATCAATAAGCTCTTGTTTACGCATGAATTCTTTCCCATTTGTTGTCCTTCTGGTAAAAGAAAAACATAACTGTCCTGAAAAAGGGTTTACAGAGAGGAACGAAAAGAGTATTTTGTGAGTATTACAACCATGTAACCAACCTGTGCAAGGTTATTAGTAATGCATACGCCACAGAGTTTCTTTGCGGAATGTACCGTTTCTTTCCATTGGCCTTTTTCCCTGGACAGATCAAAAATCACCATACGTAAAGACATCACATTGATAACACATGTGAACCACATAATATATATACAGCGAACAGCCCAACTCCATTACCAGCATGATTATCAGGTAAATCTTCTTGCTCAGAACCTTCAGCACCAGCATCAAAATATCCTTTCATGAGCTTAACCATCCACTTGCCAAAGCCCCTATGCATCAAACCCAGCAAAAATCACAAAACAGATACTTGGTTAGATAGAAGCAAAGCCACCCAACAACTAAAAACCACTCACTATCAGATTTGCTTTGCCTTGCAACGGCTTAATAAACAAACACTTTCCCTTGAAACAAAGAAACAAATGATTCTATCTATCTACATGACTACAATTTTCAGACAAAACAAACACGAACCCTTAGCTAAAGCCTAAGGATCCAAAAATCCGAGAATCTCGAACTAGAAAACACAAAGGGGTCACATCTTTCCATAAGAAATTGAACACAAAAGGCATTTCAAACAAGAAAACGAATGACCCATTTACCCAAATTCGATAGGAGAGAAGTGAAGAGAAGAGAAAGCAAGAAACATACTTGATCTGCGACAAGTCTTTGAGTGTGTTAATGGGATCCTTGGCGTCGCAGACATTTCTATACGCCTTAACAAACGTCCTCTCCAGATTCTCAGACAAGCCTTTGGGCTTATCAGCGTGTTCTTGCTTCTTTTGCAACACATAAGCCGCTAAACCTTGATTCTCAGGACACCGTACGGCCCGTCTCTCGTCATCCATCACTACACCACTCTAAAGAGTCTGAATCTCTCTAATTCCTTGATGACTGGCTGTATTCGTCGCCGGAAAAAGAGGGAAAATTTCACGCAAAGGTTTGATCTTTTGGTTCGACAAACCAAAATCTTTTAGGCGTTTCGTTGGGAATTTTCAAAATTTGGGGATTTTGGCTAAACTACGCCTGTTCAGTGACTATCATGACGTCACGAGTCAAGAGTAAGAGCCTCCGTCTGATTCAGAGGCTTTTAATTTGAAACATGAATCACTTGGTTCAATTAAAAATTTACGTTTTGATAGTTGTCATTTGTCACAAATTTGTCTCTTTGGTTCTTTCTTTTTATTTTTGTCACAAATTGACTTCGGTGAAAAAAAATAAAAATAAATAAATAAATACTATTTTGTCATTTACTACTTTATGTATCTCAGATATAAGTGTCATGCATTGGCTGCCATGTAACGTTAGTTGTAGTTAATTACGAGGACACTCATCAGAATCTCACAGAAAATTGCAAGTCTCTTGTCACATGAAACCAATTGGAAAAGAGCAACCACTTAAGTCTACAGTACTCTCAGCACACAAAAAAGATAACCTCACATGCAGCACAACGCGTTAAACCCTCTAAGCCACTATATATATGACCCTGAACAACTTCTCTTTAACCAAAAACTCAAAGCTACACTCACTAGATTCAAACAAAAATGGCCATAGGTTCTCGTGTTTTGATTTGTCTCACAATGATCCTTGTAATTTCAGGAACACTACTAGTTCCAGGGCATGGCACGTGCCAAGGTGACATCGAAGGTCTGATGAAAGAATGCGCCGTCTACGTGCAGCGTCCCGGCGCAATGGTAAACCCCTCCGCAGCGTGCTGCAGAGTCGTTAAGAGATCAGACATCTCTTGCGCGTGTGGCCGTATCACAGCTTCAGTGCTAAAAATGATAGACATGGATAAGGTTGTTCATGTCTCTGCCTTTTGTGGGAAGCCTCTAGCTCATGGTACCAAGTGTGGAAGTAAGTCTGATAGAGAAGTTCCATTTTTAATAATACGATTTTTATCTTGTAAAAAAACTGAAGGTGTCGCTAGAGAGCTATATATGTTGCAAAAATGTAGTACAAAAACTTAGAAATATCGGTAAAGATTAAAAAAAAAAAATTGTATGCGTTTATATTTTTTTGTATGCATGTAAGCACAAAATTTGCGTTTTAAAACATCATATGATCTCTATTAATATATAGAATTGATCTCATGTGGCAGGTTACGTTGTGCCATGAGATTTGGGACCAGAACTTGGGAGCTAATTAAAAGGGTTTCTAGAATAAATTGTTTGTGCATGGAGCTGTAGCTGCTGTACTATTTCGTATTTCCCCACTATTATACTCTTGTAATCTCACTAAAATCCACTATCATTAAAATCTACTCTTTATGTAATCTCTAATATTCCATGTTACGCGTCGAAAGACGAAAAGTATATATGGTGTCGTCAAGATTCAATATATTGATGCTACGACTTTCCAGTATATAGAGAAGAGAAAAGATCTTCTTTGATTATAGGAAAAAATTTTACCTATTATTTTTCACTTACGGTTAATGATTTAATACACAAAATAAAAGTTTTACACAAGAATCACAACTCTTGGATATGTTGATAGTTCGAAGAATGGAAATTGAAAAGAAAAAAAATTTAAAGCAACAATGATTTGAATAATCCAGAAGAATATATAATGAAGTCCTTAATTACAATCAGATCTGAGTTTCATTAAGATTTTGAAACCCTAGCAGAATATATGCTTGTGATACAAAAGAAAGCTCTAAAAGATAAATTGGTCAACAATAGAGAGAAACAAAAAAGAATGACAAGGAAATCAATCCTCCATAGCCAATCCTCGCCGTAGATGTTTAGACGCTTGGTATGCAAGTAAGCATAGTATGCCGAGTTGGTGTCAATCTCGTTGATTTGGTCACCAAAAGATGCCGAGTCGGCCTTCTCCATGATTGGGTCATATTCCTCAGTTTGATAATAATTTATTTGGACTCCATCACGAATGATGACCGGGACTTTCCAAGGACGGAGAGCCTCTGAAGCACCCACAAAAAGCAAGACGACGAAGACAATGAAAAAAACGTTGCTTACTCCCAATCTAGTTTACATTAATTTTTGTTGTAGATAAGGGCTATGATGTAGAAAAAGATCTCGAGAGAATAGTTTTATGATTTGAAATATATGTTGTGTGTGTTTTATATATATAGAGAGGTTGGACGTATAGAAACCGACCTTTATTTCCTTTAGTAATTAGGAGAGACAGACTTTAATTTATTTCCTTTTTCTTTGTCTCCTAAATCCTGATGGAAAACCTGTAAAATTGCTAAATCAAAACATGTTTAAATTAACTGTTTGATCAATGTTTTGCAGCAGAAAGCATTTAAATTGTTTTACCCTTATGTACAGATGACTTATAGTCTATCTTGAACTACGTTACGTACAACACATCTCNTAATATTCCATGTTACGCGTCGAAAGACGAAAAGTATATATGGTGTCGTCAAGATTCAATATATTGATGCTACGACTTTCCAGTATATAGAGAAGAGAAAAGATCTTCTTTGATTATAGGAAAAAATTTTACCTATTATTTTTCACTTACGGTTAATGATTTAATACACAAAATAAAAGTTTTACACAAGAATCACAACTCTTGGATATGTTGATAGTTCGAAGAATGGAAATTGAAAAGAAAAAAAATTTAAAGCAACAATGATTTGAATAATCCAGAAGAATATATAATGAAGTCCTTAATTACAATCAGATCTGAGTTTCATTAAGATTTTGAAACCCTAGCAGAATATATGCTTGTGATACAAAAGAAAGCTCTAAAAGATAAATTGGTCAACAATAGAGAGAAACAAAAAAGAATGACAAGGAAATCAATCCTCCATAGCCAATCCTCGCCGTAGATGTTTAGACGCTTGGTATGCAAGTAAGCATAGTATGCCGAGTTGGTGTCAATCTCGT
>NC_025696.1:4891467-4927759 GCF_000633955.1 Camelina sativa | reverse complement strand
TTTCATTAAGATTTTGAAACCCTAGCAGAACATATGCTTGTGATACAAAAGAAAGCTCTAAAAGATAAATTGGTCAACAATAGAGAGAAACAAAAAAGAATGACAAGGAAATCAATCCTCCATAGCCAATCCTCGCCGTAGATGTTTAGACGCTTGGTATGCAAGTAAGCATAGTATGCCGAGTTGGTTTCAATCTCGTTGATTTGGTCACCAAAAGATGCCGAGTCGGCCTTCTCCATGATTGGGTCATATTCCTCAGTTTGATAATAATTTATTTGGACTCCATCACGAATAATGACCGGGACTTTCCAAGGACGGAGAGCCTCTGAAGCACCCACAAAAAGCAAGACGACGAAGACAATGAAAAAAACGTTGCTTACTCCCAATCTAGTTTACATTAATTTTTGTTGTAGATAAGGGCTATGATGTAGAAAAAGATCTCGAGAGAATAGTTTTATGATTTGAAATATATGTTGTGTGTGTTTTATATATATAGAGAGGTTGGACGTATAGAAACCGACCTTTATTTCCTTTAGTAATTAGGAGAGACAGACTTTAATTTATTTCCTTTTTCTTTGTCTCCTAAATCCTGATGGAAAACCTGTAAAATTGCTAAATCAAAACATGTTTAAATTAACTGTTTGATCAATGTTTTGCAGCAGAAAGCATTTAAATTGTTTTACCCTTATGTACAGATGACTTATAGTCTATCTTGAACTACGTTACGTACAACACATCTCTCCATTGTATCGGCGCAAGAAGAGATGTTGAGAAATCGAAGCAACAACGTAACATGTGCATCAGCACGTAAAAGTATGTATATTCAAGGAGTTTCGTTGGGGTCATTTTGAATTTTTATTTTTGTTTGGTTGTATTATATATTTTCCACACATTAATATTGTAAATAAAAAATATTTTCAGATAATACAAAATATTTACTATCCAAATCCCTAAGCCCCTAGAAAATAGTGAAAAAAATTACAGATCATCACATGAAAGGCTCCATGAAATTGACATATGCTTCAATCGTGTGAGGATCAGATCGACACATCAATAACACGGAATTCTTTTCTTATGATGATTGAAGCCAAAATAATAATTAAAAAATGTCTCCATATTTGGGGTTTGTATTCCGAGTATTTGAGATTACCAAATTATTGATAATGATATAATAAAACATTCTTATTTTGTTACATATATCTATCATTATAATTATTATAATTATAACGTATGGAAAACAGCATAACCGGTTAATTCTGGAAGTTAACAGCTAGCTAGGTAGACGACGATCTGCATGCATGTTATACAAATTGTGGTTGATGTTGTTATATAACTTCATCTACAATCTATAAGGGAAAAAAAAGTATACGGAATTTTATGTTTAACCCAAACATGATGACTAATAGACAATACTTACTAAAAAGTTATATTTATTCCTCTTAGGATACATTTAAATTTGAAAAGGAAAATTACAAGTTATAATGAAATCGAAGAAAAAAAGAAGAAAGAAAAAAAGAAGAAAGAAAAAGAGAACAAAGAGATGCATCTTCATTGGTATTGGCTTCATCAACGATCTAAAGATAATGCCTCCTCATGACAGAAAAATCGACATTATGGATCATCGTAGTAGTGTACGGGAACTGGTCAGATTCATAGTTTAGAACATCATCTTCAACCGTGTCGAAGTAGGGTGGAAGGCATGAATAATCATCATCATCATCATCAAAGTTTGAGATTAGGTCTTGTTGCTTCTTGTCATGAACATCCAAGGTATCACTCGTGTGATCATGAAGAATACGTGCCGCACAAGACAAGGCAGAGCAATTGATCAAGAGCAAGAGGATGATGAAGCTGATTATTGTAGAAGCTTTTGCCATCTATGGGAAATTTTTTAAAAAACAAAAAGATATTGTGTCAGGGAATGGTTAGGGTTTGGACGTACGTATAGTAAGATTTGGAAAGAGAAAACAAAGAGGTTAGGGTAGGTCTTCTGCGTAGAAGAAGATCTCGAGAGAAAGAATGGTTTTGTGATTTGAAATATTGTGTGTGCAAGTGTTTTATATATAGAGTTTGGACGTGTAGAAAGAAACCGACCTTATTCCCTTTAGTAATTGATAGACGACCGACTTTAATTATTATTATTATTTATTTTTTTGTCTCCTAAATTCAGATGGAAAACGTAAGTTCCTTAATCAAAACATGCATGCACCAACTCGTTTGACTCATCCAAGACATAAACCGTGATTTTATTTTATTTATTTATTTAAAAAAAAGCAAACAAAAGGAAAAAAAAAGGTAACTAGAAAAAAAATTCTAATCGTTCATCCAAAACTTTTTCATCTTCATGAGTATTTGGAATCCCTACAACACCCGTTTTGGGATAGTAAAAGTATACAACATCTTTTGTTTTCTCATCAATTTTTAGAAGAAAAAAAATAGCAGGAGAAGAAGATTTTTCCTAGATACGCACACCGCACGCAAATACGAAAGGATCATTAAAAATCTACGATTAGGGCTTTGGGAGAATCGAGCATCGTCACATAAAATCAATACAAGTATTTGATTTACAAATGGAACCTCTGAAATAATACAACTTAAACATGATAAATTTATGTTTGGAGAGTCGATCGTCTAAATAATAGAACTTTGATCTCTCTACAACATGATCCAAAATCGAACACAGTCTACATTTAATACATGATACTTTGGACAAGTAATGGACGAGATAACATATCGAAAAATCTAGACACGGCAAAAGAACAGAGATAACTTATCAGATCAAGGACTCATGAATCCAAGTTGTACGTCGACAAATAAGTACTTCACGTTGAAGATATATTATTTCAGTATATATGACTTATATATGAGATGCCGTTTACTTATTTTCATACAAACAAAAGAGAAAAGACCATTTATATGCTTCCACCGGGATAGAGACTAGCTAGAGAGTATAGTGATGTTGCTTTTCCACCTCGACAGCCGCGAACAGAAGACATCAATTCATCTCCCAGCTACATTTATAGTAAAGTAAAATGATACTCAAAAATTATCTGAAAGAAAAAAATTTTAGTCTAGACGACGATCTACATGCATGTTATACAATTCTGGATGTTTGTTAATATAACTTCGTCTACAATCTATAAGAAAAAAAGTTATACGCAATTTTATGTTTAACCCAAACATAAATAATGTAAAGACAATACTTACTAAAAAATTATATTTTTTCCTCTTAATTAGGATACATTTAAATTTACCAAAAAAAAAAAAAAAGAAAGAGAGACAGCCCCAGCTCAATAAATGTATATTTATATTTTTTTTTTGGCCTTTTATCTAATTTATACTAAGAAATTCATTTTCTTGGCCCATATAACATGTTTTTTAAGACTTGTCTATACATAATTGGTCTTTTCACATTTTAAAAGAAGAAAAGAAAATGGACCCTGTTATGTGGACCCTATTATACAGAAAAAAATAGATTGGCACTCTGCCAACCCTAGTTGAGCCGGTTATGGAGAGAGAACAAAGAGATGCATCTTCATTGGCATTGACTTCAGCAATCGTGGAAAAGGAGAGGCGTACGAGAGAGGGTCCTATGCTTGGGTTCTCTCTATATTTGTCTCCCAAGCCGAGACAAGCATCCGCAGGTTGATGAGAGACCAACATAGATAGAGAGAGAACCCAGGCATATAGCTCCCTCTCTTGTAGGCCTCTATGCTTATTCCTCTTTTCTACTAATCCCGTACCATGAATCTTTTTTCTCTGTATCAGATTTAAGTGTTCATGTGGAATTCGAATTTCTCTATAGATTTCGGCTGTTAATATTTGCGTGTCTTTGATTTTGTTGTACATTTTGGGGTTGATTGCTTAATCTTAATCATCTGGCGATTGTGGATTTGTGATTATTTGGGAGTGTCATTGTTAATAATTGCTTTAGTATTTGTTAATTGCTTTAGTATTGCTTCTTTTATCTGGCTCATCTTGTTGCGTGGGCGTGTGAATGTTAATTGCTAAATCTTGTTCCCACTCACTGCCACTTAACTTGCTCTTTTTGTTGAACATTTGGGAATTAATTTGCTTATCAGCTCATGATTAATTGACTTACTGGACTGGCAAACAGTAAAATCTCATGTTTTCCTTACCGCACTTTTTGATTGAAACTGTAATTGAAATTTGGGAATTTGTGCATTTGTACAGAAATGTGATGCATTGAGAAAGAAGCACCACCAAACCTGTCTCTGAAAGGGTTTGTTTGACTTGATTGACTCAATCAAGTCTGAGCTCGAGATCCAGCTGTGATGTGCTGTCTTTGTCAAGCAGAAGTTTATACTCGCTGTTCGTAACAGAAGAAAAGATTTAGCACGACCTTCTAGAGCACAAACTCGTACGGTCTTTAATGATCTAATATCCTTAGTGCTGTGTTTGTTTTTTATCGTGCTCCATCTCTCAGGTGTGTGTAACTCTCAGCTCTTACGTCTTCAACTGGCTCTCTCTCTCATTGCCGGTTTTTTAATCATTGCCTTCTTAAATTGAAATTCTAAATAGTGATCGGGATTCAAGAAGCTCATTCATATATATACGTTCGTCAAGGGGATCCAAACCATTCTGATGCAGCAGAAAGCATTAAAACAGCGTAAGATTATCTTTTAACACAAGATTTTGATTGGTTGATGAGCTTTTTTCTTTGAGATTTGGAATCAAACTTATCTGGAGTATATATATGCTTCTAGTTGTTTCACGAGAGAGATTCTGGAGGGATTTAAATGTGCCGATGACACAGGGGCTGGGTGAGAGACGCTAAGAAAATACGGTTATCTTACTAAATCAATTTACCAATACTACAAAGTCAGGGCTGAATTATAATGACAAGAACAAAGTTGCGGCCTCGTGTCCTTCTTTTGATAATTTTGTCAAAAGGGGTCGTCAAGACCTTGATAAAATGACAGTCAGCGATGTATCTGCCACTCAGGTACTGAGTCTTACTAAGCCTTATTCGGTTCTTATTTGTTAATGGTTCTGTGAATCCGGTTTGATTGATAAGTATTTGGTACGGGCCTTGCAGGTCACTGAGGAAATTGCCATAGCTGTTCTTGATCTGTGCCTAACACTTCTGCCTATTCTCATCTAGTAAGACTTATTCCATTTTCCTAAGATTCCAAAATCTTGTACTTATTTTAAAAACCCAATGACTTCTAGCCTGTATCGTTTTGAAGGAAAGAAATGTGTCGGTGCAAGAAGATATGTTGCTAAATCGAAGCAAGAATTGAATATATGCATCAGCTAGTATAAGAATATTCAAGTTAGTTTTGGGATGAACGGCTTTTACTCTGGTGTTGGTCCTTTCGACGGCATATATTTTGGATTGTGGTTTATGGAACCCACTTGTGCTTCTAACGGCTTAAGCTTAGGAATTGACCAGTTATGCTTCAAAGATGTATAACTAAATTATACATTTGTTCAGTTCCATTGACACAACTTTCAATACACACCACTTAGAGCTCAAAGCTACGATATGTGGTGGAAACAGTGATTTTGTCGGCACTTAATTACCATCCCAAGTTCCCAACACTTGTGACAGGGACGATTGTGTCATCAGCAGACTGCAGACTGCAGATGGATAAATCGAAGTTTTAGGTGCAAAGGAATTTTTACATGAGCATCAAGTCTTAAGTTTTATATTATTATGTTCTGAAAAGAAAAAAGTTAATCCATGATTTGTGATAAATCTGAATCTAAATTGAACGCCTGAGATATGCATTTTTTTTTTTGCCTAAAGTATGATCATATTGGTATACATTGAAATTGAGTTTGTAAAATTAATTAATTATGCAAGAAAATAAACCTTCCATACGAAAAACAACTTCTTTAGGACTTTAGAACAGTATTTCCTTACTTAACCTAGAGACCGGTCATCACCTTACTTAACCCTCACCCATCTAGCTGTCTCATCAACGCATACCAATCTGATTATATTTTAGGCAAAAAAATTACGTTCATGCTTATCTCATGTGTTCAATATATGTACAGTAAAACCTCTATAAATTAATAAATTTACCTAGTCCTAAGTAAATTCGATAAGATAATAAGACAATATTTTTTAAAAAAATCTCCATGTAAAATATGGTCCCAATAATATTATAAACTAATAATCATATAAATATATATATATATATATATATATATATGCTGATATAATAATGTATGCTTTGAAATTTTGAATTTTCTCCTAGAACTCATGTCTAGAAAACAATTGTTATGTAGTATTTTAAAATTATAATGACATAAAAGTAGCTAATATTTTTAAAAATTTTCAATTTTTAGATATGCATCATTTTCATTTTTATAGTTTATAGGCTATTAAAAAATGATAATTAATATTATTATTTATGTATGTTATGTGTATAGGTGAATTTGTTTATAGTATTCGTAATTTTTTCAATAATATTTATTAAATATTAAAAATTTAGTTTGAAAACTATAAAACTTATAACATCGCAAAGTCTATTCTTATTTTGCTAAAATTGTCTAAATTCATAATTTTTAAGAATTTTAAAAATTAATAATAATTATTAATTTATAAATAATTTATACTATAAAATAATAAATATTAATTTATAAATTAATATTATTATAAATTAATAAAATGGCATTGTCCTGACATTATTAATTTATAGAGGTTTTACTGTAGGTTCAAAATATGTTTTCGATACCACAATCATAGATCAACATTTTTTTATTTTTTTTTTCTATCTATAGTTTCAAAGAATAGTAATCTACGCATCACGATCATGGATATTGGATATCACATATTGGGGTTTCAGTAAACTTAACAAGCAATTCTCGCCATCAGTTCGTCTTTAAACCTCAAGACTTGATGCTTATGTAAAGATTCCTTTGCACCTAAAACTTTTAAATATAAGAAAATATTTCTTGCATCTTCTTTATTTTGTTATTACATTTTGTTTCACTCTAATCAACACCGGCCTCTTCGTTACATATATAACATATAATGAAACATAAACGGCAATTCACTCTACATAAAACAAAAAATGGTGATTAACTTTACAAAAACAGTCATATACTCATATGAGATTGAGAACAAGAGTCGGTGATGCTTACAAAAGAGCTATAGATATAGAGAAACTGAGGATAATGACATAAAACGAGATTTGTAAAGTGAATCGCCATTTAATTTTTGTTTTAGGTACAGCCGTACAGTGAGTTGTCTTGTAGTGGTTGCCATTTCTGTTTCATTGCATGTTATATGTAACAAAGAGGCCGGTGTTGATAAGAGTGTATCTAGATTAAGTCACTTCCGGTTAATGATTAATTAAGTCATATTGAGATACACAATTAAGATATTTTACACAAGAATCACATCTCTTGGACGTGGAGCAAAGAATTGGAATTGAAAAATATTGCAGCAACAATGACGTGAATAATTCAATAAAATATAAATAATTAACACAATAATCCTTTGAGTCTCATACAGATTTACCCTTGCAGAACATAGGCTTGTGATACACAAGAAAGCTCTAAAAGATAAATGGGTCAACAATAAAGAGAAACAAAAAAGAATGACAAGGAAATCGATCCTCCATAGCCAATCCTCGCCGTAGATGTTAAGACGCTTGGTATGCAAGTAAGCATAGTATGCGGATTTGACATTCTCGTTGATTAGGTCACCAAAATATGTCATTTTAGTTTCAATCTTGTTGATTAGGTCACCAAAATATGCCAATATGGCATTCTCACTGATTGGGTCGTATTCCTCAATTTGATCATGATTTCTTTGGACTCCATCACGAATGACTTGAAATTTCCGTTCATTGAGACAAAAATTAAACAATGTTTTTATGTCAACTAAAGACGATTTTGTTGGTAACATGAATTTTCGAATAATAAGTCTATGAAGTAACAATAAAATCAGATTAAAACACCCATCTCAAGGAATCATAACAAAACTTTCAGTGTAATCCAGGTACTCTAAAAACTATTTACCTATCGAGATTCCTTCTTTCAGAGTTCTAATATGAGAGAACCGGAGTATATCGTGAGACTAAGCCGAGAATGATTTTACTCTCCGTTCTCCGACCATGGAAATTTCTTGTCTCTGATTCTCTTACACTTGTTTGTAGAAAAGGACATACGCTTGGTCGTGCAACACCTGTTTTGTCCCTATGGCGGTCACCGACGCATCATCGAACCTTAGCCACTGACCATTCTTTCGTCGCGCATCTGTGGTGTAGTGCCCTTTCGAGGGATCCCCTCCATGGTGGGTAATCGTTGCCACAAGTTCATATTTTAAACTCTACACAAAGAAATTCGAGTAGTTCACATCAGAGAATATCACATAGAGAGTAAGAGAAATGTAAACCATAGACAGTTCTGTTTAGGCTTTATACCTCATTGGATGAAGAAACAAGAAGGCTGCGGTTTAAGTTGAGTTCGAGGGGAAACTTAACGCGTTTATGCAGCTTAGTACTCCCTTGGCTTCCGTAGCTAAAACGCATTAGGTGTAGTATCATTATCTTTGAGAGTTTCTGTATCTTTATCGACTTACTAGCACTCACTACACCAGCCTGAAATGAGAGAACTCCAACAAGCAAAGAGGCCAATTATTATTATAAATCCTTAAGAAAATCTTCTGGTATCAGAACTGTATTAAGTGAATATCACATGGTCCTAACATCCCACAACGTTTACCTTCCCAGTAACCGAGGCTCTATATCCTTCAAGATCTTCTTGGGCAGAAAACAACTGCAATGCCTCTTCTATTCTAAGCACGCCTTCCGGGTGAATATCAAGATGAAGTAAGAGATATGGCTGCACAGTAGCAGAAGCCTTGCTCCCTGTACAATAAATAACATACGAGTGTCTGACGAAACAAACAATTCTATCGTTTAAAAGAGAATTTATAATGGTTGCAAATAATGCAAATACCTTGAGCCTTCACTACGCTTCTTAGCTGCCCACCAAATATATCACTGAGCTCAGACGGAACAAAGCTTTGTGTCCTTGTCACAGCAGATTTGTTTTTGGGTCCAACTGTTTCCCATTCATCGTCCTCATTGGGTGAAGAAACAACAGATGAATTAGGAGCAGTAACTTTGGGGGAGTGTTCCCTGAGTTTCAACAATTCATCATGCATTTGGTCCATTATAAAACTCAAAAACTCTTGAGCATCTTCTTGCCTGCCAATACACGCACACAAAGTTAGAATTGGGGCCAGAGGAAACATCAATATCTTAGACAGTGTAAGGGAGTCACTAACCTTGGCCTGCCAGACATGTTGTTGAGCACATCTGGGGTAAACTTTCTAAGGACTCCCTCGAACATGGCAGGTGTAAAAGGTCTACCAGCTTCAACGACAGTAACATTATTTCTGATGCTGGTATTGCTTGGCACATCTAATTCAGAGATGAACTCTGAAAATGCAGTTAAGGTTGGAGACTCAGCCTAAGACGCAGAAAATGGAACAACCACAGATTAGAAAACGAATATACGAAATAGAATACCAATCATAAAAAGAACAAAGCAGGTCACAAACCTTTATAATATCTTTAAGTTGTATTCCCTGGAGGAGCTGCACAAAAGGAGAACAGGAAAGCAACGCTTGCAATGTTGCATTGAGGAAGCACAAGTTCCCAGCATTTATCAACCCTCTAGGTGTAAAGTCTTTAACAGGTGGAACAGGTTCAGTAGGAACCATCTGGTTTTTCTTTCTTTTTATGCTGCCAGATGAAGAATCACTTGAGAAATTTTCACTATCCAGAGCTTGGAACTTTGAGCTTGAAGCTTTGTACAAAGAATCACTCTCACCATCTGACAAACCCAACTTATCCACACCAGTAGGATCCGTTTCCACCGCCACATCGTTGTTGAGAGATTTTCTTTCAGAGACCTCTTTAACGATTCCATTTTCTCCCACATGCTCTGGAACTCTTGAAGAGTGTTTTCTTGGGAGAGTTGCATCATTATCAACAATCTTATCAGCGCCGACAGGTATAGAAGCATCAAGTCTCTTATGAGAGCTAGATGGACGAGATTTAACTGTCCCATCAGCCTGACCTTTCTTCAACTCGCCATTAGTATTTACTGAAGAATTTTCTGGAACAAGTTTCAAGGAGCCGAATTGTATACTTTCCACAGACTTTTCTTTATCATTCTGAGGATCCTTAACGGGTTTCTTCTCAAGAAATAACCTGGTTTCATCTTCTGTAAAGGATCCAAACACAAATACCTGCCATCAACAAAAGAAGAATTAAAGGAGAATCATATACAGAGCAATTAAGAATCTCGGATATACATTGACCTTCAGATAACAACCATTATATCAACTACAAATTGATCAAAACTAAGCTATAAAAAGATACAAGATCAAACACTTAATACACTACAATAACACTTATCTCCATGAAACAAAGCCACCTAATACTAATCTGTTCTTTTTTTAATTTGCTCTAGATGCAACTCTGCATCGTTCTAGACTATGAGAACTAATCCTTAAGGGAAACAGCATAAGTGAATTTAAACTCAAGTGGGTGATAAACATACCTTCTTTTCACTCATATTTGGAACATACAACGCAACGGAGAAGAAATCGAAGAAGAGCAGCACGACAACAAGAACCCAAAAGACGCAATCTGATTCAGAGAGAGATCCGAAACGAAAGAAGTATGAGAAAATTCAAAAGAGAAATCAAAATCTAGGGTTTGAGGCACCAACAACCCTGGATGAGAGTCGTGGAGTTGAGAAGACATGAAAAGGGGAAGGAAGAAAAAGAGGATTTGTTCTTCTCTGCAAATTCGAAATGGGGAATCATCCGAATTTGGGGAGGAGCTAAGTATAAGAGATAAGAGAGAGGTAGTAAGAGAGAGAGAGGAGAGACGGACCTTTAGGGATTTGAGAAAAGAAATTAGGGTTAGGTTTCGTTTCTGCGTCTGTCTTTTTGTCGGATAGTTTTTGAGGGAGGAGGGGACGGAGCTTAGCTTAGCGAGCGCCGTGTTTTGGATCTTCGTCTCCTTTTCTCGTCAAACGCGTCGTCGCGTCCTATACGCTAAAACCAAAAAAAAAATTCATCTCGGTTCGGTTTTGGTTTAATTCGGTTTTTAACAAACTGTTTGTAATAATTTAGACTTAACACTTCTCCCTGTTTGGTCTGAAAAAGGTTTGGTTATTCAAAACTGTGATTTGGTACGGTTTGGTCTTGTACTTCTAAAAACTCACACATTACATCACATGATGATGTCTCGGGTTCGAATCTTTGTCTAGTTAAAAAAATTAAAAAAAGTACAGAGAGACCAAAAGAGACGGTGGTGAATTCATCACCGGTCCGTCCTTCTCCTCCGACGAATAAGTTACTCTTCTTCTTCTCCGATTTTTCTTTTTGTTTTGCTGATTTAACATGTTGATGAAGCTGATTGGCTAAAAAGGTTTACATATATTTAATCAAAAAGGTTATGACTTTCCCAAATTATCCGGCGAAAGTGGTCAAATGAACAAGACTTTAATTTCGTCTTCTCCACAGTCTTCGCTGTTGATAAGAGTAAGAAGGTTAAGTATCTGATTCGTGGTGGAGTCCAAATTTTTATTAATATATTAAAATATTTATATATTATGTTGATTGATTTCTTCGATTCCTGAGCTGTTTTCACATATATTTGTATAATTTTTTTGAGTAATTATTGAAAATCATGTAGGTCACGACGACGACGACGATGATGAGCTGCTGCCTAATGTGAGAGACCTTTGTTTTTTTTTTTTTTTAATTATTCGAAGAGAGAAAGAGCACCAGGAAGGAAGAAGGAGACAAAGAAAATGACTGTGTCTTTGAGTGTGATGACATTTAATCTTCATGATGATCAACCTGAAGAAAGTCCTAACTCATGGCTCAAAAGGAAGGATTTGTGTCTCAGTGTCATCACTAGTTACTCCCCTATCGTTCTCTGTACCCAACAAGGTTCTTTTCTTTTCTTGCTCACTCAGATGGATCAATGGTTGTTAAATCTTTATTGATTCCTTCATATTGGTGATCCAGTGCTTGTTAGATCTTGATTAGTGATCTGGGTATGTTTTGATCTGTCGATGAAAAACTGGAAATGGGTTCTTGTGCCTTTGCCTTATGGATTATTGAACAGGGATGTGACTATCTTTTTTATCTTTTGTTTAGGTGTGCAGTCGCAGTTGGATTATCTTCAGCAGGGCTTGCCAGGTACAATACTATTGAGTGTGGTGTAATTGAACTCTGTTTGTATGTGGTAGTTTATCAGACTATTGATATCTGCTACTTCTTAAAGCTCAGAGACCAGTGTGAATCTTGATATCGATCATGTACTACTCTTTGTTGTTCTCAATTTACAATGTGATACTGGTGAGATCTAGATTCAATTCTATTTTTAGTCTATGTTGGTATTGGTTAAATCTGTATCCTTTTTTGCATCTAGTTCAAGTTTTTAAGCTACACAAACCACAGTCTAGTGCACTTGAATCCTTGATGTGTCTGTTGTGTTGTGTGGTTATGGTATGCTTGTTTTCACTTGCTCGCAGCGATTTCACTGAGATGATGGTGGCCTTGTTTGTCTGGTTTTTGTTTTAGTGAACCAA
This sequence comes from Camelina sativa, assembly GCF_000633955.1. Lineage (NCBI taxonomy): Eukaryota > Viridiplantae > Streptophyta > Magnoliopsida > Brassicales > Brassicaceae > Camelina > Camelina sativa. The sequence goes on along the minus strand of NC_025696.1, from coordinate 4,915,156 downwards.
GGAGCTAGCTTCTAATTTCACATGCCTTATTAATAATAATACATCAGTTTGCATTGTTTCCTTTGGACTTAAAGAGATGTTTGTACTCTTTGCTTGCAACTCTTTGCTTGCAACTCTTTGCTTGCAGCGTATGATCAGTTTGGCATATCAAGAAAAGGGCCTCAGGATGCTAATGATGAACACTGCACCATCTTCTACAACAAAGAAAAAGTATTCATTTGGTTGATATAACAAAAAAGATTAAAACCTTCTTGAGTAATTTTTCCCCTGACTAATACTATACTCTATGCTAATTGAAGGTAGAGCTGCTAGAGGGTGGAACTTTTTGGTTATCAGAGTCTCCCTCAGTCCCTGGAAGCACTGCATGGGGTTCTGCAGTTCCTTGTGTAGCGACATGGGCCATATCCTGATTACTAGTCTCGTTGATTTTAGCTAAACTGTAATTAAATTACTGTATAGGTTTGATGGTTATGTCCTATCTATCAGTATTTTGGTTTCTTTGACAAAGCTGCCTACACATTTCAACTGAAAGGAGCAGAGCCGCCGGGTTTTTCGTTTCAGATAGTCAACACAAACTTGGATAAAATTAGCCCTCGTGCCCGTAGGCGCAGTGCTTTACTCACATGGCAACACATAGCATCATTACCTCCCACTTTGCCAGTTGTGTACTGTGGAGGATTCAACACACAGAAAGAATCAACCACCGGGAGATTTCTGTTGGGCAGATCTAGGTACCTTAAATATCACTTTTGACAAGTTTTTGCCTTTTTACTAATCTCATATCGTTTCAGGGTTCCTATGCAGTGCAATAATGGCTAACCTATTCTACACACTGATCAACTAGTTTAAAGTCAAAGCATATACAGTATCCTTATTTAACTTCTTATAAATGGGCTTTGGGCATTGATTCAACTTGCAGAGAGCACGGTGTCGTAGGGGATATGAGAGACGCATGGCTAAGTGCACGAGTAAGAAAAAACACTGCTCTCATAAGAACATATCATGAATTCAAAGGTATGAAGCATTTCACCCTCGCATGAGCCATTAGAATCATTCATCTCCAAAGCTTCTATATCATAACATCTTGGTTCTTTGCTCAGGTGACAAGCAGGGAACGGTCGAGTTCTTGAAGCTAATATTTAGAGCGTTATGCCTCTGCTGGGACCGACAAACACAAGACCTACACACGGATTGGATACTTTACAGAGGTAGATCTATAGTTCCTGTAATGTGTGAGGTGGTAAATGATAAGATCGACGACTTGTATCCTTCATCTCACTACCCTATGTTTGCTGAGTTTATGCTTCCTCGTTCTGTAAGAATGCTTGAACCTACTCTTCCTGCTTCTGCTCCTGCTCAAGAGGAAAGCTAGAACACATATCCTGTCTTGCTTAAGCTTTGTAAAATGTTGATTGTTGTGGAAATGAGCTCTGTTTTTCTCAGAGTCTTGTTGATTTTGAGCTAAAACTTATTTAAAAGAGTATTTTTGTTTTTGTTTTGTTTATTGTGATGAACAACAAGAAGCTTAAAATAGGGCTTAATTATCTAATTATTGATTCAACTAAAGCGATGCTATTAAGTATTAACTAAAAAACCAACAATCTTAAAGCAAAAGTGAGTGTTAAATCTTATCTAAAACTGTACATATATTTGTATATTTAACCTGATTATATGAATTCACTACAAAAAGACTGAAGAAATTTGTAGATTATATGATAGGTTAACTAATTATTTGATATAATAAACTCATTTATATTCGGGCGTCACATAATTTACACAAAGCAAAGAAGTAAACTAAAACCCTTTATTAAACCTCTGATATGTTAATACAGTATTTTATTTGTTTTTCATAAGCCACTCAGAGTACGATAGCAAGTCACCAGGTTTCATTTAAGAAGAGGAATTGTTCTGAACCCACTCAACTAGCGTCGCAACTCCAAACCCAGTTGCAGTTTTCTTCTTCTCGTTCCACACCGGTCCAGCCATATCTATGTGCATCCACTCAACCTTCTCGTCCACAAACTGCAACCATTCACCGAATCCGGTTCTTTGTTAGAAAGCAATAATATAAGTTCTTTGAAGTGTGTTCTATTGTTTCTACTCTTTATCATATTTTCACCTGTTTCAAGAAGAGAGCTGCGGTGATCGATCCACCAGCACGACCTCCCGTGTTAACCATATCTGCAACACCTGATTTCATCATCTCCCAGTAACTCTCTTCCATCGGCATCCTCCATAGCTTCTCTCCACTCCTCTCTGATGCAGCAATCACCTCTTTTGCAAGCTCATCACTAGATGTATATATGGCTGCACAAAACAAAAATCCAAACCGATATTTAACACCATCATGAGTCACTGTTATGCTGTTTACTTTTAACACAACCCTATGTACCTGCCATTGATGTTCCAAGAGCAATAATACAAGCCCCAGTCAAAGTTGCAAGATCAACAACCTGCAAGTATATACAACACAAGTTGAGGGAAAAAAACAACAGAAGGAAATGTTTGAATGTCCTAGTCTTGCTTCTATGTATTGATTAGTGGAAGAATCTTTCAAACAATACCTTATCGACACCTTGGTTGCAAGCATAAACAAGAGCATCTGCAAGTGTCAGTCGACCTTCTGCATCTGTGTTGTTGACCTGTTCAATACCGCCAACAATTAGTTTGGCATAAGAGAAAACAACGGAAAGCTCGGACCTTTTGAAGCTAAACGCATCTAGGGAACAGTGTTATGATACCTCAATTGTCTTTCGGTTTGAGGCTGTGATGATATCTCCAGGTCTCATTCCGGTACCACTAATCATATTCTCACAGGCTGCGACAATGAAGTGCACCTGATTGTGCAAAGAAGCATTTTTTAGGTACATTCACTTAACTCAGAAACTCAAGCTTCTTCTTCTGATAAACATACCTCAACACCAGGAGGCTTAATTTGGCCAATGGCTTTTGCAGCACCAAGAACAGCGGCCGAGCCTCCCATATCGAATTTCATGAGCTCAATTAAGCAACCAGGCCCGGTCTTAATGTTGTAGCCACCGCTGTGAAAAAAAACCATGGTCAATAACCAATAAGAATTAAAGGAAAAGAGACTGATACGGCAAAAATAAGAAAAGTGCTCTGGAGATTACCTGTCAAATGTCAATCCTTTTCCAACAATAGCAAGTTTGGTCTTGACAGGGCCACTAGAAGGTTTGTAGACCAGGTGGATGAAATGAGGTGGATTAGCTGACGCAGCAGCAACAGCGAGATATGAACCCATCTTCAACTCTTTGCATTGCTCCTCGTTCAAGATGTTTGCAGTCATGACATCACTGTACATGGAAGCCAGCTTTGAGGCCTCCTCAGCTAGTACAGCTGTAAAATACAAGCAGATGAAAGACCAATGTTCGTATTAAACTTAATGTACATGATCCTCATATTATAAGAAAATTCTAAATACTGATACTCAAGAGACAAGCCATACCAGGAGTGAGAACATTGGCTGGAGAATTGACGAGTTCCTTCCCGAAAATTACGCCATAAGAAACATCTTCAGCATACTTAAGCTTCTTCTCTAGCTCAGGTCCAGTGCCAAAGCCAGTGAGAGATGGTTTCTTTGACTCAGACTTATATCTGCAGTCTTCAAACAAACCGAGTACAGTGCCTGAAAAAAATAACCACAAAAAGATTCAGTTCCAAAACGTTAATGAAACTAACCCTTCACAAGTTCTAATAAAAGAAACAACTATATCAACAAACACCTGAAGCTATAGCTGAAGCAGAACTGAGCTTGGATTCATTAGAAACAGTCTCAGAGGAGGCGAGAACAACAGCAACACTGCTAGCTTGAGAAGCTTTAGCAGCTGCAGCAACAGCCTCACCTAGACTCTGAAAAGCCGAAGGAGATGAAGCAGATTTTCCAAGACCAATCAAACCAACCCGCTTTGACCCGAGACCCGGAAGCCTAAGTACAGTTGACTGGCCAGGTTTCCCGGAGAAATCTTCCTCAGACGAGACATCAGCTAGAAGTCCACCTAAGTGAGCATCAAGCTTCTTGAGAATGGGGTTTTCAAACTTGGAGTTTGCATCCTTAGTCATATCTTTCTCCGTCACTCCAACCGCCAGTATATCACCTTTCCACTCAGTCACGTCCATCTCCTTCCCGGAAAATGAGATCTGATACAGAGACCACATAAAAGTCAAACTCGGAAGTCAATCTCTGACTATTCTATGCTTAACCATGATCGACTGATTACAAATCTCTGACTATTCTGTGATTGACCACAATCGATTACGAGATCTGATCAAACTTCTTAATCACGAACACTAACGCGACGCGCAAACAATCAAATCAACTCTAAAGATCTACAAAGCAATACACTAGAATCAACACATAGATAGTAAAATCGAAGGATGCCGCCATAAGAGATCAGGAACAAACCTTAGGATGATCGACGGAGTTAGCATGAGTGAGGCCGAGAGTAGCTTGTGCGATTGTATGAGCCATGGCTCTAGAAGAAGAGTAGAGAGGCGTGACGGCGAAAGCGAGTCTAAGACGAGACGGCAACTGAAATCGGACGACGCACGAGGAGAGAGACGACGGAGAGGAGGAGGAGAAGGAGCGGAAAGGGAAGCGAGAAGAAGAGGAAGCGAGAGACGTAACTAGAGTGACGGCCATTTGAGAAGAGCACTGAGCTTCTTATATTTATAAGGAGAAGAAGCCGCCGTGTCCTCCTCCTATCATCTCTCTCTTTCTTGTTGACGATGATTATTCTTTTACTTGACTCACTATTTGGTCTTATCCGACCCGACCCGACTCGACCCGACCCAAAGCCCAAAGGCTATTTAGAAAAAACACAAAGTGAAAAGCCCAAAACAATTTGGTTCATCACAATGGTTTAGTAGAGAGATCTGAAGTGAAGTTGAGCGATGAATGTCAGTGGATGCAAGTTGCCTCCATTCTACGTCGGTGTAGACGAGGTTGTCGATGATCCTTCATTGGATTCAGTTGTCTCGTGGAGCAAAAGCAACCGTAGTTTCATCATTATGATAGATAATTTGGTTTATGGATCTCATTTACTGTGTTTGTCACTTGTCTTACTATCAAAAGCTGTATACATTTTATTTATTCACATTACTGCTAGTGCCATCTATCATGAGCCAACAACAGTCACAGTGGAACAAATCGAGATTTTGAATGTAATGCGACTTTACTTAGAGTTATTACCCAATTTACCACCTAGTTTTCTATCTGTGACTGAGATTGGCAAATGATATAAAGCAAATTAAAGAAAAGAGAGATGCACGTGAACACCAAAAGAACAATAACTTATAACACAGGTACATACTACAAATCATATGAGAAGACAAGGAGTGAAGGAGAGAGATGTTTCCGCAAATCTTTTATTTCAGGAAAAGAAGCGACAAGCAGCTCCCAAAAGCCTGAGCCAGTTTAAATACAAATGAAGAGCAAAATCAAACAGAGAAGCCAGATAGTAAAAGGCAATCACATTTCATATCTTAGGAGCCTAGTTAATTACCACTAACTACCAAGAAGGCCTTTTCATACTTTCAACGAAATCTACTTCTTAGCGAACAGCAAATGATAGATGAACTTACTTCAAATGTATCGGCATCAGCAAAAAAAAAAAGTGGAGCAAATTTTATCTCTAAGCAACTAGCTCAGCCTTGGATTGTTCTGTAACTGCTTCCTTGGAGGGCTTATGGACAATCTTTGGTTCTGGTTTCTCAATTCCTTGTATATCGGTTATTCTCAACTTCGTCAATTCCTGGACATAAGTGTTGACTGGTCAAAAACAACAATCATAACAGAGGAACGACAAGAAGGCAAAGATAAAACAAACACAATGTCCAAACAAGAATGCTACAAAAGTATACCTGTCGATGTCCTCTCGTTCTCCTATAATTCTTTCTTCGCTTCTTCTTAAAAATGAGCACTTTTTCATCCAATGCCTGCGTCACTCGTCAAGGAAAGACTAGTTAAGTACAGAAAAAAAAACAGGATGCTGGTACATGAGTAAATCCTTCTACATTCCACACCCATTTTTATCAAGACATTCAGATGATGTGGAGAAAGATGAACACTAATCTACTAACTTGTTGGCCATATATATTCTTGCAGGAATTTCATACTTTTATCAGTCCTCGGATTTGCTAATTTTACTTAAGCACAGCCTCACTAGTATTACAAAACACCAGGCATGTGAATGAGACACTTACATGCTCTTCAACTACAGCATGAACAGTCGCATCTGGCAAGATAGGCCTACCAATAATCGTCTGGCCTGCCGAGCCCAATAGAAGAACCTTGGTCAGTTCCAACTGCAAAGGAACATAAAGATACAAGCTTTAGCAACAATTGCAAATCCTGAATTCGAATGCAAATGCTCTTTGTTAAGAATAGCAAAGATTCATGAAGGAGGGCAGAAGCTAGAATTACCTTATCATTTATGTCACAGAATTTCAACTTCTCGGTGAAAATGGAGTCCCCGTTGCTTACTTTAAACTGATGTGAACCAATCTACAGGAGATCAATAAACAATGAAACATCAGCCAAAGTGTGAAATGAAACTTAAAAATTTCAATGGAGAGGAGCAGAGACGAAACCTGAACAATAGCAAACACAGGTTCATACGGTTTGAAGAGTCTCTCCGAAGGTTTGAGAGGACCCATCACTTTGTAACCTATCTCAGCCGCCTCTTCCACTTTCTCAGCCGGTGAATATTCCCTTTCTACTTCTTCCATCTCCGCCGAATCCTCAAAATCCTCCTCCTCCTCATCATCATCATCCTCATCCTCATCATCCTCTCCTTCACTGCTTTCTTCACCACCATCAGTATCTTTTGTGTTCGAAGAGAAACAACGACCTTGGGAGCGATATCGAAGACTGTACCATGGCAAATCCCTAGTGAGAGATCGATTCTGGATCACGGTCCCATGAGAAATGCTGGTCTCGGACGGCTTAATCCCAGAAAATGAAGAGATCGATCGCGTCTGGTTGATGGAGAAAACCGTCGTAGCGCGGCGGCTCAGCTCACGAAAACATCGAAGGCTCGCCATCGGAGAAGCACGAACAGACTAGGGTTTACACAGTGTAGAGAGAAAGGGTTTTGCCCTCTTTTAGTTCACGTTTTGATGTTTCAGAAGACCCTCTAGACGAATCAGAGTCACATCCACTAAAATTAGCGCTTTATTACCAAATTAATAATACTGTAATCATATCATTACACAGAGACATGTCAATGTGTTTTTAGTTGGTAATCGAACAATATTTCAACCAAACCACTACTAATGATTATGGATATCGTCATGTAACTTTATTATAATATATATAACAAAAACTAGGAGGCGAAAAATTGAGTCGATGAACTCTCTAAAATTACATAGAATCAGCATTGCTTGATTTCAAATCCAATGCTTAACAAAGTCCGAGGTGATAGAATCAGCATTGCTTGATTTCAAATCCAATGCTTAACAAAGTCCGAGGTGATAGAATCAGCATTGCTTGATTTCAAATCCAATGCTTAACAAAGTCCGAGGTGATAGAATCAGCATTGCTTGATTTCAAATCCAATGCTTAACAAAGTCCGAGCTGATTCCATCACTTTCTCCCCACCAACATCCAATGCTTCGCTCTTTTTCTCACTTTCTCGTCCCACCAAGCACTGGCTTGAAGTGGGGATGTTTACCTGATCGTCTGTCCTAGTTCTCATCGACGTTGGAGCGGCTGCAGCCACGAGCATTGAGCTAGGAGGACCGTGGCGTTTCTTTGGCACCGGCATGTCGTGGTTGTGTACTCCTTTGTATGTGATTATTACAGCTGTTGTGTTCTCTACCGCTGTCTCAATGTGTTTACGAACAGGACATCCCGCAGAAGTACATCGGTAATAGTTCCTGAATGTTTGGAACATAGCAGCACAGATCAATCATCACTGAGTATTGAACAAAAAATACTCATTCATGAATAAAGAAATGGGTAATGCGTTATATACCTTGGATGAGGATTTCCTTTCACCATTTTCTGTCCGTATTTACGCCATCTGTATCCATCACCACAGATCCCAACATCACCAGCTGCGTGTACTACGAATTTATTTTTCTTGCCAGGTTTGGAGACAGAATCTGAACTTTGTGAGTTATCTTTTTTCAGTCTGAAACACACCCAAAAATAAAGTCTATTAATATCACATCTTTTAAAGTGAATAATAGTAGGCAAAGAAATCAAAAAATTAAAACAAACTTGCCTTCGTTTTGCCTCTGGTTCGTCCACAGCTTCGTTCCCACAATGTGTCTTCCGTTCAACGAATGTTTGCGGCTCACAGATGTTTTCTCTAGTAGAAGCAGACGGATCTGAACCGTTAGGGACTATTGTTGCCTCTTTTACTACTGCATTATTCTCTGAAACAGGTCGGATAGCTGATGCAACTCTAATTTCTCTAGGGGCGAAGCTATTCTTCCTGGGAGGTTCATGACTATGCAAACCTTTGTTAACAATCTCTACCACTTTGCCTGAATCATTGGAGCATTCAATTTTTTTAGCAAAACATTCAGAATACGTACACCTGTAGTAGCTCCGTGAGCCTTTGGGACTCTTAACCTGCTTCTGTCCATATTTTCTCCAATTGTAACCATCACGAGCCGGTGTCCTCGGAACGGGAGAAACCGACAATCTATTAACCACCGGAGAATCAGATCTCTGCTCTTGTTTAGACGGAACTGAAACCATTGATAAACCTTGTACAGCTGAAGCTGCTGCTGGATCCGAAGATAGAGATGGCTTCATTGTTAATGAATCTGACGATGCAGTCAGACAAGGAGATGCTTCTACCTCACGGTCATCTTCTACTGCATCAACCGGAACAATGGCACTCACTACAGTTTCCTTGACGCTATCCATCTCCTGGCAATGTGATACAAAAAGAGCAGTCATATGTCATGCCTTAATCAAAAGTGGATTTTGTGCTCAAAATTGCCTAACAAATCAGACACAATTAAGTTGTAACGGATCAAACTGATACAGATTATTACTCCTCTAAACATATACATAAGGATAGGTTGATCTTGGCCAGATATTAAACCATAAAAATTACTCCATTTCGTATGTAATTGTAAAAAATTCATTACACGAGTAACAAAGAGCACACTGAAAAAGTGAAGTTGTGATTACATAATATCAAGTAATATGATTTCCAGCACAGTCGATGTCGATAAGAGAATCTAATTTCTTAGCGTTAAAAAAAAAAGGATGAAACTTTACAGTAAGAAGAGTCACCTTAACATATTCACCATTTGGTTCCACAGAAGAATTTTCACGAACACCTGATTAAACACAAAACACCATTTCCGTCAAAATTAAAAACCCTTCGAATTAAAATATTAAAATAAAACAGAGAATTATTCGCGACACAGAACTAAACCGTTACCTTCTTCAACCTGATCCTTGTCTAGGGTTTCTTGCACAGGCTCATCATGTAAATCGTACATATCCTCACCAATAGTCTCAAGTGATTCGTCTTCGTCTCTGAGTTGACTCATTCCGTTATCAAGCTCCTTCTCCGGCTCCACTTTCTCGCTCTCCTCTGTACTGGCCGTGCTCTTCTTCTCCACCGCGTAGAAGACCTCAGTTTCGTCGATACCAGAGTCTTCCATGGACGATTCTATTGTCTTGTTTGCCCCTTTCTCTCGTGGGTTTGTCGGAGAGAGTAAAAAAGAAACGAACAAATTCTCTCTAGGCAACAGAAAAAAGGTAGCCGCTTTCCGAATCCGACCGACTGATCTCTCTGCAAGCAAACGCTGCGTTTTGGTCCTCTCTCTGCTTTAAAGCAAAAGAAAAAATATACCAAAAAAAAAATAAAGAGAGAGAAAGGGCATTAATGTCTTTCATTCTTTGTTTGACTGGAGATGAAGAGAGTATCTGTGTGTAACAAACTCCGTTTATTCCTCCGTTAATCACCTCCCTGCGTCACGTTAAATCATTGACGTATTCCGTTTATGTTACTTTTGGTCAAAATATTCTCTCTGAGGGATATATATCATATATATAGTTTAGTTTAGCAATAGCATGTGATGATGATATGGTGTTTTAATTACACTATGAGAATATTAGAACTCTGATCAATGTTAAACTAATGTTCTGTTTGTGTACTTGACTACTTGTGCTGTTGATTGGTCTTAGTTATCATGACTGTCTGTGTGGCTTCTGTTACCAAGATTTTTTTTTAAATTGTACGGTCCGTTCAGTAAAATAAAGTACAACGTTACAAAGAACACAACTGTCAGTAAGTAAGAAAAGTGTGAGTTTGTTTCGCCTTCTTCCAAAGAGTGTCCCTGGAAGACGAGAAAAAATCTATCATGTGTGATTGATTGATTGATGATGATCAGTTAAAAATCATTATTTACTTTGGATACCCCAGCTAATGGGCCGATATATATATAGATGGGCTTGGGGAACGTTCTCACGAACCACGGTATTGAATTACACGAAATATCTCAACCGTTGGATAGACGACAATATCTATAAGCATCGGACGGTTCTGATGTGAGCAATCTCCACAGTAAGTCCCACCATGTTCCATCCAGTTCAATGTTTAAAATTAAAACTCCCCGAGCAACGGAAAATAAAATGTCCGAGAAAGATATATACAGATCGTTTTAATTTCCCTTCTGCGAATCTTTTTTTACTTTCTTTAAACTGCAGATCATCGAATTGTAAATTGATTGATTCATATAATCAGATTTTATCTTCTTATCCTTTGTCCAAAATTCGATTTCTTCGAGTCCGATCGAATTTTCAAACATCTCAATAACCTTCTCATGTCTTCCTTTTGTCTTGTTATATAACCGGAAAATTTTGATTCTTACTAATTCCTCCAGCTTCCCCGGGATTTAAAACCTCCTCATTAATGGGTTTATCAAAGGACAAGATCAGATTGAACGTTGGTGGCAGAATCTTCGAAACGACGTCAACGACGCTCGCCAACGCAGGTCGCGGTTCTTACTTCGGAGCATTGTTCGACGAAAATTGGAATCTTTCACTACCCAATGATGATCAAAAAGAAGAAAAAGAGGATCTTTTCATCGATCGGAACCCAGATTGCTTCGCTGTTCTTCTCGACCTTCTCCGAACTGGTGACTTAAACATCCCACCAAGTATCTCAGAGCGTCTCCTTCACAAAGAAGCAATGTTCTACGGCTTAATCAACCACTTACGAACCGCAAAGTGGGGACCTTTCGACGGAAACAGACTCCATCTCTCTCGTTCCGTTACAGGTATAGCTCCGGGAGATGGTACGGCGATTAGAGCTGGTCCAGATGGAGGATGCTGTGTAGCTCATGGAAGTGTCGTCCATGTGTTTGATTGGATGCTTGAGGAGCATCCTACGATTAATCTTGATTACCAGAGAGTAAACGATGTTGGTTGGGTTGATTCTGGTAACATTGTGCTCTCTGCTTGTGAGAGATTAGGAAGAGGAGATGGAGGAATGGGTTTGTTTAGCTCTTCTTCTGGAGACCTGAGGTATAAGTTTCAGGTGAGTCATGATAATCAGGTTAAGAGTTATAGTGCTGGAGCTTTGAGTTTTAGTCCTGATTCTAAGATTTTTACGAGCTGTAAAGGACGGAGTAATGAGTATGGGATTGGAGTTTGGGATCAGGTTAGTGGGAAGCAAGTTGATTTCTTTTACGAGAGTCCTGGTTGGTCTTTAGGAGATGCTGATAAGTTGCAATGGTTGAATGGTAAGAACTGTCTTCTTGTAGCTACTTTGTTTCCAAGGAAAGATAATTGTTACATTAGCTTGTTGGATTTCCGGGACAAGAACATGGTCTGGTCTTGGTCTGATATTGGTTCTCCTGCGATGGTTGATGAGAAGAGAGTGAGAGACGCTATAGCGATGGAAGAGAGCAATTCTATATGTGTGGTGAATGAGTTTGAGGATTTAGGGTTTATTGATCTGAGGATGGATGGAGGAGGGAGTAGTGTGAGGTGGAGTTCTAGGAGCAGGTTGATGAAGAGCAAGATGCCTGATGAGCCATGTTACCCTAAGCTTGCTTTGCACGAAGGACAGCTCTTCTCGTCCATGAATGATTCTATCTCTGTGTTCTGTGGATCAGACTGGGTTTTGACGTCTAGGTTAAAAAGAAGCTATGGTGGCTCCATCTGTGACTTCTCCATTGGTGGGGATCGGTTGTTTGCGTTGCACAGTGAGGAGAATGTGTTTGATGTGTGGGAGACTCTGCCTCCTCCGATCATCTGATTTCACATTTTGACAATCTTGCTCTATGTTTGGTTTGCTTCTTTTATGTTTTAGGATTCTTAGAAACTATAGGATGAGTGAACAGAGGAAATAGCAATAGTCAAGAAAATATAAAACATAGAGAAGTGTTTATTCATAATTTTGTTATAATTGATATTGATACGATTTTTTAGTTTCCAGTTTCAGGTTGTGTTCTGTATTTTCCGTACATGACTCTTTTCTCAATGTAAGAAATCAATCTCTTTTGACCTTTAGCTTTAGCTGCTTTCATGGTGGTGTAAACTGTGGCCACAGTCTCAGATATCTAGGGTTTTGGGATTCGCTCCCTCGGTTTGGACATCTGAGTGTCTTTTGTTGGGACAGTATATGATTCTGTCTTTCCACTTTCCGTAAAGATGTCACAGAGGAATAGCTTTAGCTTTCTTTTCTCTTCTCACTTTTGCTTTGGCTTTATCCCATTACTTTCCCGGAAGCATTACTAGCACAACAGTATTTTTTGCTACCATAGTAAGATGATAGTGTTTATCTCTTCAAAGATTCTCATGTGCTAAGTTTTACATCGCATTTCAGTACACTGCAAATTATATATATAAACTGTTCAATCTCCAATCCTATAGCTAAGATTAAGAAACTGATAAAAGAATTGCAATAGCTGAGATAATCTCTCTTCTGATAAGATTGGGAAGAAGATAACAGTATAAAGCGTTGGTGAAGTGTTAGAGAAGCTTATCACTTGAAAAGCTTACATATAACATCGGCGACTGCAAAAAGATATTGAGATTTCAAAAGACCAGTTTAAGGCTATGGCGTATCAAGCTGTGTAGTTAGGCATTGCTTTCTTGAGGAACGTTATTGGCTGCGATTCTTCAGGGGCTAACCGGTCAAAAGGAATGTAGTTCTCCTCTTTGTCATAGACATGACACACAGTCATTATCGTCTTCATCAAGCGCCAGTTCCATGTAGCCATATTTGTATACTGCAACCCAATCACGCAAGAAAAAACCCATGAATCTTTTAGTGTCTTACAACTTCCCAAGGGAACACTTTTTCTGTAAGGATCATATTGTTCACAACAAATTTACGGAAGTTTATTACCTTTCCCCAGTTCTCTTGTATAGAGTCATGAGCTGCACGGAGATTGTAGCTCGGTATTCTTGGGCTAATATGATGGGGGATGTGAACGTTAATATCATGGCAAAGTACTTCAATCCTGTCACAACACAGAAACATTAGTTCATATGAAACCAAAACAAGAGCTCTCAGATAATTAAACATTTGAGCAGGTGGGATGCATTACCAACTAGGGTAATCACAATGAACAGTTCCATTTAGCTGGGCCTGAGCCGCGTTCCATTCATCCGCAGGCTTGAAAGGAATGTGTGGAGCCGTATGATGAACCATTGTGAATGTGCTCATCTGTAGAGAAGCAATAATGCGTTAACCATCTTAGCTTCGATGCTATATCGATACAAGAGGGAATAGAGAAAAGCATAAGAGAGAAGTCTATACCCAGAAGTGATAGCCCAACCACGGCATCAACCAGAATTTTACCCATCCCAATAAACCGACTTTGTATATGATCAGTGGCCACCCAACGGCCATGAAGGCGAAAACACAAGCCAAACTTATCTTCACCCTATTCACCTCGCTTGCTCTGAACTTTTTCAGATTGAAGTGCCAGTTCACCCTATTAGAACGCTCATTCTAGTTGAGTAACAGGTATATAGAGAGCAAAAAAGAAAAACATTGAACGAATTGATCACGGTGTAAGAGTTAATCTATATATACCAATGAGCTATGGACAACCAAGGTCTGATTGGGCCATATCCAAAGATGATTGCCTTACGCAGCGTGGGTGATGAATCGAACTCCTCTGGTGGAACTGGCTGCCAAGCTGTGTCATGGACTAACCTATAGAAAACAAAGCAGAACCATGAATTGCTATCTCTCGTTCTATTGTTAATATCTCAAACAACCTAACTAAGACTTACATATTTGTTTTGGCGTGATGACGGTCGTGCTTAAACCTCCATGGCTCATACGGGTAGACAAGTGGTAGGAAGGCTAGAGTACCCACAATGTCTTCCACCAATTTGTTCTTTGAAAATGATTTATGTGCACAATCATGACCTATCACAAAGAACTAAGAAAAGACAAATCCAGTTAGAGAACAGTAACATGCTGACACATAGAAGAGAGACAGTGTAAGAGAGCTTACCCCAGTAATTGCAGTTCCTGTCCATGCCCAAGCCAATGGCAGAAGATACCACGGGGATTTTGCAATCATGAAGAGCCCCAAAGTGTAGGAAGTCACAGATATCAACACAGACTTCCAAGCTTTCACATCATCAATCTCAAACACCTGAAGAGAGTTGTATACCAAAGAACAAGTTAAGAAGAGGAAGTTCACATGGTTTCACACACACACAAGGTTTATTGAAAAAAGCTATACCTCTTTGGGAAGTGTATCCATGATATCTTTTAAGGTGACATTATCAGGAAGGTCTTCTCCAATTTGTCTGAATCCATAGCTTTCTGCTAATTGTTCCCTGTCTTCTGCACTGTCAGCTGAAGGCGGTGCAACTGGAACAGCCACAGCTTTTATACATCCAATCCTCCTTTTCATAGGAACCACACATCTTCTTCCTCGAAGTGTACTTCCTTTTAACAGAAGATCAATAGGCCTCACAGAACCTGTATGAATCCACCAATACAATCATAATAGAATCATTAGCCATCTGCATTGATATAAGCAAGCCCACAAAAACTAACAGCATATATCATAATTGCAATCCAGAGAACACAAGCAAACCCATATAGCAAAGACAACAACTTTGAAGCGCAAAGGACAAATATAACCCCAAATTCAGTTCTTTTCCCCTCATTATTGATTTCTTTCATTGAAACGACTCCATAAGCATACACAAGTTAACTCGAAGCTCCAATTTTTATAACATGCAGAGAAAATAGAGAAACAAAGAGGGGGGGGGGGGGGTTTGAGGAGAAAGAAGAGAGTACCAGGAGGAGAAACACGAGCAGAAGCAGCAATCTTAGGAACCCTAGGAAGACATTGTTGTGGTCCCTGAGAAAACCAATAGACAAAAAGAAACAAATTCAGTATGGGAAACTCAAGTTGAAGAGATGGGTTAATAGATAAGACTAAGAAAGAGGGAAATTGAAGAATGAGTACCGTGAAGGCGATGAGGGAATCAGCAATTCTGGAAGCCATGGAAGCAGAAAATTGCAGAAGAAGCGACACGGACGAGGGTGTCTCTCTGCAATATGTATGTTTTAAAGAGATTGAATGGCTGTGAAGAGCCCTCACCTCTTCAAGTTCTTGTGAAAAAATATGGACTTCCACAATTTTAAAGTTTGGCCTTTGTGTGTGTGTGTGTGTGTGTGTGTGAGAAACAGAAAAAAATTGCCTACTTTGAAATAAACGATAAATATGAAAATTATTATATCCAAACAGAAGTCATAAAAAATAGTATATAATTGCTAAACTATTTTACAACAGCTAAATTAAGATAATTATCAATTTTAGACGATAATTCCAAAATTACGAATTTTATTTCATTTTGAAATAAAATCTCAATATAAAACTTTTGTTCTCTCCTACTAAATTTCAGGTTGACAAGTATGGCTAACCCTGAATTCTGTAGTGAATGTTCATATTTTTTTTAATAGATAGTTTGGGCATTACTTAAGATTTTGAAGATGACAATGATAAAATTCAAAACAAGATTAATTTATTCACACCAAAAAATATATATGTCTATTAATTTAGGTTTTGCGGTATAATTACTGTAGTTAAATAAGTTTATATAAGTTCTACTAAGTTCAGTTTCAAGCTTAGATACAACAACAACACTATAGTTTATACGGGAATTATATGATTCAACAAGAAGACATGATCATGATCTGATAAAAACATAAACAAAATCGTAATGAAAAAATATGACTATACGTTACAACTTACAAGTGACGTATAAATTTTGATGTCATCAACTTGACGTGTTTTTAGAGCACTAATATGTTTTCAGTTGTAGAAAACATGCGTTACGAGTGATACGTGCTTATAAAATGTTATACGTCATTTCGATTTTATGAGCTTCATAGTGAGACCTTTTTTTTAAAAAAAAAAATAGCTAGTAATTAGCTACTTGAGTGTTGAGATAGAGACCTTTCCTTCATGCGCCGACATATACCACACGATTCCAAATCACCTAAGGCACGAAAAAGTCCATAATTGTGAGCCAACTTGATAGGACATGGTCATTACTAATGTCACATTAGCTTGACTTGTCACGAAATCGACTAATCACGCTTTACGCCTAATTTATAAGTTGATAAACTGGTTTCGTGAGGAAATTAAAACTGGGGATTCAGTTAATAATCATTTTGGGCTTCTTGTAATCCCGATTCGTTGTCTACTTGTCTTCTTTAAGCATAAGGGTCTTTAAAATTATTATGGGCTGAGCCGGGTGAGCCCAGCTAAACTTAGAAAGAGATATACAAGTTGCTGCGACACATGTGAAGCTGGGAGATCCACATGACCCTGATACACACACTAAGGCAAGAACACTAGAAAAGTCCATAAGATGTGATCCAAATTAACTGGAATTTACCTCTGAAAATCATATAGTACCCCCTAATTTGATAGATTAATTTTGTGCTGAGTCGACCAAAACAACATTAGGTCTACCTAGAGACTCTAATATAAGGAAAATATTATTTTTCAAACCCTGCAGACCTATCACCTATGTGAATTTCAAAGTTCCCAATGGAAGAATGCGTCTGAGAAACTATTGCCTAGGTTGACATAGCGACTAAATCACTTGGTTGACAAATCAAATTTAATTACTTTCTTTATCAAAATATTTGGTTAACCCTTAATTACAAGTTAAAATAATTGTGCTACAACACCTCCACCTTATAATGCATGCATGGCATGACTATAATCCCGAATCCAGGTTGTAAAAGATTTTAGTGTCACGCTATCATATAAACTTATCCAAGACAGTGTACGAAATTGATATTGAATAATTGAAGTATATATACCGATCAATCTTCTCATGAACTATATTTTTTAACCGTCTCGCTATTGTTAGTTAAGTTCGTTAAAAAAAATTGTTTCTTGATGTCTTTTCGCAATCAGTGAAGTGATTGATATCTATAAAAAGATGTCTATATGCGAGCTAGTTGGAACCAACACACACCATTATTGATTCTATGCAGAGCTTTCCATGTGAATAGCTCTTGTCCGCTAGTTACCGATGTTATTGCCATTGCAATCAATCAATCTCCCACCAATCTGATTCGTCCACGAAAAATATATATACAAGTATCTTTTTTTACTATACAACATGCGCACCAGAAGACGAAACTCCTTCATCCACGAATCGACATTTTGCTTTCCATTTTCAGTAGGTAAAAAAAAAAAAAAAGCGAAACCCATTCAAACCAAAACTGAACGAATGAAAGTTCATATATGCACATATTTATATAGATATTACATAGATAAACTCTAGACCATAACTTGTACTATATCATCGTCATCTTATAAAAAAAAAAAAAAAAAAAAAAAAAAAAATCTTGAGTTAGAACTTAAAAAATATTGTTTTACCCGCAAATATTTTAATTATACGGTCAAAATTCAAACAACTAGACCATGGGATTGTTCTTGTTCTTGTAAGCGTACATTTATTCCATTATAACTTTAATATATTCATCGTATATCAACATACTAATCCATAGAAAGGCCACACACTGAGGTTCCACACAGAACGGAGACGTATATCAAAATCGCAGTTATATATCAAAAACTTTCTGGCTGCATAATTGTTTTTTAAACCCTTGCCAATCATACCCATTTGTTTAAACTATTTCAATAATATTTGTACTACTAATTATATCAACTTTTATATAAAAAAAACAATTTATTATTTTAGAATATATATTGTTGTCGATGTGCGACCATCCCGATTAACACCTCATATCTTAGTATTGTTTGAAAACAATAAAAATATATGATAATTGGTCAGAAAATATAATAACCAAAACTTTAATTATTGTTTTTCTGGTTAATTGGAGTTCTAAATTCATATAATAATATTGAATTTCTACGAGTTTGTCGCTGTCTAGTGACAGCCGAAACGTCTTTGTTGGTCTTAAGAGAAAAAATGGAATCATAGCACAGACAAGATGATGGTATGTTGGTGTTGATAATGGTTTGAAAACGAAATACAACGTGATCAATCTTTATTGTATACAAAATTTTGAGAATTCATATATTGCAAGTAATGCCTGCATGCTGAGTACTACATGTTACTGATTTTGGTCTTGGCTTGCATTATGGTGCCCATACGTGTTTACATTTTGCTGGCTCTCCACGAACAAAGGATTTTATTCCTTACAATAGATATAAATGATTAATTATAATAATACTAACTAATAAGTATATTTGATTCCAATCTTATAATACGTACAGTATCAGCAAAATGTGATGTTTATTACAAAAGTATTTTTTGAGATTATATGTATTTATATATCTTTATTTTGTCTTCACAATCATATTATGAATATTGAACAATAGATATAATTTTCCCTCGCGATAATAATATTGTCTACCTTTTTAAAACTGTACGTAATGTAATCGTCTACAGTCGTTGACAAAATCAGAAATGTAATTGTCCACAGTCACCTTACCGTGGGCGTCACGTGCATCACCCGATGTGAATGGATGTTTTTTTATCAGAGAGAGAGAGATAGACGGGTTTATATATGACATTGAATGGTTAAAGTACTTGATTAAGTGATTCGAAGTATATACAAGAAAGGACAATTTCAAGTTGCACCATACGTGATTTCAATATTCTCTTTGCTTGCATTTAGAAAACAAAAACAAAAACAATCGCTTTCAATAGTTTCGGTAAGTTTTTGTTTGGTCGACAATTAATTTTGTTTAAGTTAGAGTTTGAACCTTTAAACTTGAAAAATAAAAGTAATCCCAAAACACTAAGAATGAAAACTTTAAATAGGTATATGTTTTGATCAATCTTAATAAATAATAGCTTGGGAAACCACTTGTAATTATAGGCAGCAACCGGACCGGAATTGACAGAAATTATAATAAACTTATGTTATCAAAAATCAGTACATGAGAATATTGTGTTTTTGTTCATTTTAAATATACTATGCGCTGCAGTGCTAGACTTAATTAGCTTGTTTTGTTCGAAGCTAAATAAAAGACTTAGTTATCTTCGAGGAAATTTCTCATTTCATTTTCGTAACCAAATATGTTAGTTAAATCGTTACTTCCCACATGAGAACTAATATTATCAACATAAATCCTCTCAAAACAGACTAGCAGCTAAATACGACCAGAAATACTGATAATTAATGTTGGATTAGTGCTCAAATCAAATGTGTGTTTAATGATCATAATTGGGGAAATCCAAAAATAATATCATACTCGAATATTGGTTAAGAAGTAGTACTATACTTATTGGCGACAATAAGACAAGACACCGCCTACCAAAGTTTGACAGAATATACTCTATGGGACAATTGCTTACGCCATCATGTAATAGAACCTGAACTAGAAAATCCCTACCCTTCTTTGTTTCTTTGTGATTGCTTTTGTTTTTGCTTCTTTCTTTTTGTTTCGGTTAATTTACCAATAGAACATGCAATTATTTCAAGAAATATCAGGATATCTACGTTTTCTCTAGCAAGCTGCTTTTGAATCGATAGATCTACTTACATAAATACAATTCAGCATCTAGATGCTCTCTATCGTTTCATAATTTCGTTCTTTGATGTCTTTAACGAGGCTTTGGTATCAAAAAACTAAACTATACTAGTTCATACAGAATCTAAAGTCTAAACAACTCCAACAAAAGCACAATGCATGTTTATTGACTATATTGGGTTCATCCTTAAATAATAGTCATTAACTCATTATTATTGTCTAGGAGACAATTAGGACTTCACGTCGATCGACGGTGCTAGTTCAGCTGAAACTAATCAAAGCGATGTTTAAATAAGACTAATTCATAGTTTCATATATACCAATAATAATTCAAGCTTATGATTGTTAGTTTTGGCATATTTATTGTATTTTGATAATGAAGATTAACTTAGTAAAAGAAAAAAAAAGTCGGTGTGATTTTTGAGTTTACATCAGATCGGTTTATGTAATTCTTGTTGTACACCAAATTCCTCTCTTATTATGAAACGATTTTTATCTGTTAAAAATAAATTCGCTTGATACTGATTTGATATTTTCGGCTCTGTTAATTTTGTGTTTGTTTATATTAATACTAATGTATTAAGATGTTGCCATTGTCGTACGTATTTGCATATTTTGTATATGTCACATTTAGCATTTGAAGACTATGAATTAATAATGGCAGAGGAATTATCAAACAACCCATATATATTCATGTTTCATGACATCATTGAAAGCGGTATTGTCCATACAACAACAACATCAACTTATGCTACGAATATCATATTGTATTATTGTGTATAATATACTAACTTATTTATTCCCATGCATGTAAGCAATAATATAGCACTAGTTTAATATACTCCTCTTTTCGTGTGTTTGTGGAAGTGAATGACTGTTGGATGTATCTCAGATGAATTATCACGAGACGCAACAGAGAAGGGAGTGTAGGTGTCTCGTGAACGCGAATATATATGTGCACTAGCTAGCACATTGTTTTAATCGCACATTGTTTTGTGGTGAATGTGCGATGCGGTTTACAAGTAAAGTTTAGCCACATAAATAAATAGAGACAACAAATCAAATGTAGTCGGTGTAACCGTTCGACCACATAAGCCTATGCATTTAGACCGTTTCAAACAACATAATTACAAACGATTGTTCGCATCGATTTTGATAATAGTAATATATAGAGTGAAACTATTTCCCATTGATAACAGATACCAGAATCAGAATCATATTTGAAAGTGCCATAGAAACACATAATTTCTATTTATAATATACTTTTTTGGCTAAAGAAAAAAACAATTATCTGGTAAATAAAACAGGAATGCAGTGCTTTTTTGAGTGTTTCGTAACCGAATTAAAATCACGTAGCTATCTTTTGTAATATTTGTTTTTATATTATAATTAAATCATATACTATTAATTACCACGAAATAAGGAGGAGAAGGTCCACATGAAGAAAGGTAGGGATCGCTGACGCTGAGAGCCGCCCAAACGTTTCTGGTGGCTGAGGAGGAAAGAACATCGTGTTGGTATGTTCGGTCATTGATTGCAGTTTCTTTTCTTTCTTTTTCTAAAAAAGCTTTTGTTTCGGAAATTGTGTTCTTGGTCTCAGTTTCTCATGTATAAGCCAAAACGTTTACTGTTCTTTAAATTGTTTTGTAAAAGGCAAAAAAGAAAAATATTTCGGATTAAAAATCTAACTGAATAAAATTTTGGATCATGGTTCAATTTCGTATGGTTTTCTCAAACTCAATTTAACGGTACCTTGGAATCATTAACTAGTTAGCAGGTTTATAGCTGACAGACCAGGTAAAAAGAAAAACTATATATACAAAATTTAAGAATCATATATAAAAAATATAATCACATACTTCTGATAGTTGTAGATTTAGATATGGAACTTCGGCTATATAAAACTATTCTTCACAGTAATTTATGTCTATTTGACTCATTTCATTTCTATAACTATACTTGTACTTGTTGTTTAACTTAACGTCATCACCATTTACTGTTTAGTTTGCTTGTCAACAAAGAATTGTCTTTTGATTATCTCACGATTAGAAACCGAAAGCATAATACACGTGAAAAATAATAAGAAATCAAAAGTATAATAAAAAGTGATAAGTAAGATAAGAAAAGTATAGATTTATATACGTATTTTCTTTTTAAGTCCATCATGATTTCTATATATATAGATATATATACGTATGTGTTTTGTACGTATTTTCTTTCGTACGTTTTATGTAACTGTACAAGTCATACGCACACGTGTCTTTAGACATTTGATTAAAGGATTGGAATAGGACTTAAAAGGAGAATATCTTTGTCATTAGTTGTAAATTAAAAATTATACCTCCAAATTAGTTGTATTATGTTTATGTTAAATATTAAAATGCATGGTATCGTATTATTTGTTTCCATTTATTCTTTTATGTATACAAGATGTTATATATTAGTTTCATATTTATTTGCAAACAAAAAAAACTTAAATAGAAAAAAATATTCCCTCTTAAAATGGAAGTATATATCAAGAACTTCCATCTTGAAAATAAAAAATGTATGAATTGAGAAAAAGATAAAAGAATGTCTTGGTAAACACATTGACTAGCTGATTGGTTTAAGTAAACTACACAAGTTTGTCATCAAACCAGCTTCTAGTTGCATACTGACCACATGATAATATACCTAATTATTTAAATTTTTTCTTTTTGCTATAACCACCCATTTCAAAAACTCGTCTCGAAATAAACTAGAAAGAACTTCACATTTGATCTTATAGGCAGGATGGACTATCTTCGTGTACAAAAAAACAAAAGAAACGAAATAGAAAACCCTAGAATCATCAACACATAATGATGGTCCATAACCATAATGGACCACAACAAATGCATAACCAAACATTTTCAAAAATAAAAAATTTGAAGGAATCTAGGGGAAGTTTATAATCAGGTCCTACACTAAGATACCCATTAATATTATTGTCATATTTGTAGATACAGAAAAGTTTGATTCATTGAATTCAATACAATTATGCTATTTTCTCCCTCAATGATACTTATCATATGCAAAATGTTAAGTAGGCCATCAGTCAAACTATAGAGTTAATAACTTTCCACTAAATCCTTCTCCTCTCTAATCTCTCTCTATACAGTAATTTTCAATCGAAACCAGTCACTTAAAGACACGTGTCATAATCGCTATCGCAAGAGTTGATAAACTCGAAACCGCCGCACGGGGATTACACACGACACCTGTCAGTCAGTGAAAGGAGGTTACACGGGTGTAGTTATCACTCCCTACTAAGGGTACTCACGTAATTCCACAGTCGTTAGTATCTATATAAATACTACTCTTTTCTGAGCTCTCATCCGACCGGAAAATAAAAAAAGAAAATTAAAATAAAAGAGGTTTCGTTGTTTTTTTTTTCTCACTCAACAAATTTTTTTTTCTTCTGATTGAGTTAAAAAAAAAAAGGGAGGAAACAAATCCTAAGAAGGGAATGCAGAGAGATGGTCGGAGTATCGCCGGTGAAAACTAAGCTTTGTGATCGGTTTAACCGGTCTGTCGGCGGCAGGAATTGCCACCGTAAACACGTCGAGGACGGGTGATACTATTTAACAACTCTCGATTTCTCCGCAAAATATCAGTAACCGTAAAATCTTTTTTTTTTCTTTTTCTAATATTCAAAAAAAAA
>NC_025696.1:4860641-4891436 GCF_000633955.1 Camelina sativa | reverse complement strand
AAAAAAAAAAAAAAACATGGTCGGAGGAGCAAAGCCGGTTGAGAATGGATCTGATGGCGGTGGTGTGAGTAACAGTACGGCTCTGCTTCACGGACGTTACGAGCTAGGTCGTCTACTAGGTCACGGAACATTCGCGAAGGTGTACCACGCTCGTAACGTCCAAACCGGAAAAAGCGTGGCGATGAAGGTAGTCGGAAAAGAGAAAGTCGTAAAAGTTGGGATGGTGGAACAGATCAAAAGAGAGATCTCAGTGATGAGGATGGTGAAACATCCAAACATAGTCGAGCTTCACGAAGTCATGGCGAGCAAATCAAAGATCTATTTCGCCATGGAGCTAGTACGAGGCGGCGAGTTATTCGCTAAAGTAGCTAAAGGAAGACTACGAGAAGACGTAGCTCGTGTTTATTTCCAGCAGTTAATCTCAGCCGTTGATTTTTGTCACAGCCGTGGTGTTTATCACAGAGATCTGAAACCGGAGAATCTTTTGTTGGACGAGGAAGGTAACCTTAAGGTGACTGATTTTGGTCTCTCTGCTTTTACTGAGCATTTGAAACAAGACGGGCTTCTTCATACTACTTGTGGTACTCCTGCTTACGTTGCTCCTGAGGTTATATTGAAGAAAGGTTACGATGGAGCTAAAGCTGATCTGTGGTCTTGTGGTGTTATACTGTTCGTGCTGCTTGCTGGGTATTTACCTTTTCAAGATGATAATCTTGTGAATATGTATAGGAAGATTTACAGAGGAGATTTCAAATGTCCTGGTTGGCTTTCTTCTGATGCTAGACGTCTTGTGACTAAGCTTCTTGATCCTAATCCGAGTACGAGGATTACTATTGAGAAAGTTATGGATTCGGTTTGGTTCAAGAAGTCTGCGACGAGATCAAGAAACGAACCTGTTGTTGTTGTTGCTGCTGCTACGGAAGGAGAAGAAGGAGGTGAGGATGTTGATAACTTGGTGCACAAGTCTAAGGAAGAGACAGAGACGTTGAATGCGTTTCATATTATTGCTTTATCGGAAGGGTTTGATTTGTCTCCCTTGTTTGAGGAGAAGAAGAAAGAGGAGAAGAGGGAGATGAGGTTTGCTACATCTAGGCCTGCGAGTAGTGTTATTTCGAGTTTGGAAGAAGCGGCGAGAGTTGGGAATAAGTTTGATGTGAGGAAGAGTGAGAGTAGGGTGAGGATTGAAGGGAAACAGAATGGTCGGAAAGGGAAGTTGGCGGTTGAAGCTGAGATATTCGCGGTGGCTCCGTCTTTTGTTGTCGTGGAAGTGAAGAAAGATCATGGAGATACTCTTGAGTACAACAACTTTTGCAGTACTGCTCTTAGACCAGCTCTCAAGGACATCTTCTGGACTTCTACACCTGCTTGAGTTTGAAATTTGTTGTGTTTTTTTTTTTTTTGTAATTTCTCTTTGTGTAATATATTTGTTGGATTCTAGATTCGATTCGTGATGATTCTTGTTCTTGATTCTTAATGTGGGTATCGTTTGAATCGTGAAAAAAAAAAGTGTTTAGTCTTTTGTGTGTTGTTGTTCTTGGGTCGTAGCCGATTTGTCGCGTTTACGAATCAGAGAGTGTTGTGTGTGGTGTAGAATGGGTTGTCTTAAAGATTCCATCATTATTCATGAATAAATGATAATTATGACTCTTTTAAGAATGTTCAAGAGTCAATCTTTAACGCAATCTCCATCATCAATGTCTTTTATAATTTTCTCTTTACACGTCTCTTTACCTTGGAATTGGAATGATTAGGACATCATCTTTTTTGATTACGGTGGTCCAGTTTATGTAGTGTCGTATTGATCCATATACTCTTCAAGATTCATGTGACTATCTAGAATTATTGTTGTGTGTCGACATAAGTACCTTCTTTTTAACCTTTTCTACGTTGTTAAAGTCTTTTAGTTTATGGGTTTGAACGGTAACTGCGGTCAGGGCGATCAAATCTGTCTACAGTCTGAACCGCTGTATTTATAAGGCGGACAACAGATCACTGCAGACTAATTCTATTTGTATACAAAAGCGTCTGCAGTTGGTCCGCTGCGGACTAACTGCGGTTTGTCTTTGCTTTATTTGGACCGCACCATTACGAACTATATTTGCTGAATGGTAAATAAAAAACGGTCCAGTTCGTAGATGGATTTATCCGTTCCAACCGCTGCAACCATTCACACCTTATGTATACATATCCTAATCTAGAACTATCAATAAGTCATAGCGATTTGTAAGATAAGTAGTTATTAAATCATCAAAATAAATTTAGTCGCATAGCATTACCGAATATACAGAGAGAGCATGTGAAGTTAGCTAGTCAAGTTGGTAAAATATACTTCCTCGGTCTTGACTCTTGAGTAAAGTACGTATATTAATAAATAACTACTTTAAAAAAGTTCAGTCAATTATAAACAAGACTGTATAATAGAAAATATTAAACTAATCTAAAAGTTACATAGAAATTTAAAAACATCATATATTATGAAACAAAAAAAATCTCTAAAACATCTTATATTATAAAACAGATAGAGTATCATACAATACTTGCGATGTACATAGTTCAAATGTAGTGACGATAATATGAATACTGATAAGATTTTTTATTTTTATTTGTTTTATGTAAAAGAAGGATCAAGTGATAAGTATGATTACTTGGTTTGTTGGAATTAAAAGATAGTGGAGTAGAAAAGAAGATGGATTCAGATGAATGAATATGAAAAGTAGAAAAAGGAAGAGATGAGAGAAGGGCAACAAAACAAAAACAAAAAGCGGAAGTTGCGTGATTGGGATGGAGGATGTTTCATGAACCCGATTAGTATATATTATCTCTTTTCACTATACCATATCAAACATGTGATTTGTAAAGGAGATAAATGCTAACCAACCATGATCTGTAACAGTTACATAAAGGAAAAATAAACTAAAATAACCATCCACGACGCTCAATTTGTGTGAAGGATTTTTTGTGTTATTAGTTACTTTGGGATTCATAATTGCACCATCTATCGATTTCCATCGACAAAATAACGTGAGTCTTCGACCGGTTAGTTACTAAACGTATGAGTACGAGTTTCACCGATATATCAATAGTTCTATTATCATCTTCATCTCTATGTAGTAGTAGTACTCTCTGGTCTCTGGCTGGTTTTCGTTTGTATAGTTCTCGTCGTTACAATTTTCTTTAGCCATATATCTTGTGCGTATAGAAGTCTAAAACCTTCATTTTAATAAATCTGAAATTCTCGGCCACCCATATTATATATACAACTTTACAGATTTAAAGTTGTGGTTCATCTCTGTTATTTGTTCACTAGCTATAGAAATTGTGGTGAATATATATATATAGCGTACTCTCGTTAGTTTCTACAACTTTATTATAAAAATATTTTAACTGCCAAATTTAATAGCAGCATAATTTGCATGCACTGAAAAGTGAAAAGAGAATAATTTTATAAGTACCTTTTGGCATTTAACTATATCATTTAAAAATAAAAATAAAAACAAAGAATTGATAATTGAAACGCATTAATATGTGAACTATATACACATACATCGACTTTGTCACATGTTCATCGATTGCAAGTCGGATTTATAAATTATCTTTCGATAAAAAATGGGATTGTTGGATGACTCTAGAGGAAAGGTGTGGATTACTTTTTGAGCTTGAAGGGAGAAACCATATACTATAAAGTCGAATATGGTGAGATTTGATCGATTCGTATACATATCCACATGCATTTTAATTATATATGTTCTATACCTTTAGTTATTTTTAACGAGACAAGACATGATGAATACGATTACCAATATATTGGCTCTGGTTTCTGTCCACAGAACTCGAAAAGCTAAGACGACATGTGTAGACCGTTGAACGCGTTCTCCATGTGGTTTCTTATCCCTTCTTCTTGAAAATGAGACGATCCTTATAATTTAAATAGTGACTGTTGAACAAATGAATTCTAGATGCATAACAAACATTATAATACGAAACAGTATAATTAGTGTTCATTAGTATTACAATTTTTTTTTAAAGGTGGGATTTTTCTATAGTTATCAAAATTTAATTATTTTGTATTACGTGAGAGATATTAGCAATGTAACATTCGTCTGGTAGGTCAACGAGCCTGAGATGTCACATGTGTATGTCAATATATTGTTTGTCATTGGCGGATTGACGCAATTCAAGTTGCATGTTGGTAAGGCCGCCTAAGTAGAAAAGAAAGACTCAAGAGTTAGATCAGATATTATGATATAGATAAAAAGAAAACAAATAGAGTTCTCTGTCAATGTGCTTCGGTGTATAACACATTCGCAACTTGCCAATATATTAAAGTTGCAACAAAATATCTTTGCAAGTATTATTATAAGGAAAATAATAGAGAGGGGATTCTATTTAGATTATTAGTGGTTGATTTTGTTTAGCTTCGTTTCCATAATTTCATTGGTTGGGATGATAAACATTTGCATGTGGAATCTGTGGGACTAACAGAACCACGTCACAAAACTTGCTACTGATATGGTTTAATTTAGTGATAGCAATTCACTAAAAACAAGAATAATCAATGGACATATATGATAAATCTAAAAAGGCATAATACTTTATATCTTCGAATTAGATGGTTTATCAAACATAACCAGTTAAACCACTTCTGTTCTCCTTTTGATACGATTTGTTCATATCTTACTTTCTCCAGTATCAATTTATTAAATACCAAAAGGTATAGAAATGGAATCCAGCGTATATAAAGCGTTTATGTATCACACATTCGTATGAGCGATCTTTTGTGTCGGGGTTTCAACAGGGATATAGTGCTTTACTGCTTTGTTAAAATTGGTCCAACCCATCAGTAAAAAAGTTACTACTATAACCGAAACAAACAAAATCTACGATAACCAATTAATACTGAACCTACACAGATGAGCATAGTAAAAACACTAATTTAGCTCAAATTCACAAAAATAAGGAAACTTCATTTAATATGTTAGGTGTTAGATATTTATGAGTACACAAACATGTTTTGTTGTTAAGTTTTATTTAATGAATACTTAAATAAGAATATTCGAGTATAGTCTGGTGAGGTTAGGGACGTTAGTGTCAGGTCAACGTCCAATAATACTGTATATATCTAGCTTTTCGTCAAATCTTATTTCAAATATATAAAGAATGTATTAAACTAATCTACTAAAACTTGAAAAATCCTAATGGAAAAAGGTCTCTCTAAATGAACTTATGCTAGGAAGTTTTTTATGTCGACATAAAACAAATGAACGTATGCTGGGTCTCGACTAAAGATATTATTTTCTTAAATTGGCCAAAACTTATAGAGTTATAGTCTTTTATCTTTAGAAATATACTGTGAAAATTGTGACTGTTTGA
Organism: Camelina sativa; assembly: GCF_000633955.1. NCBI lineage: Eukaryota > Viridiplantae > Streptophyta > Magnoliopsida > Brassicales > Brassicaceae > Camelina > Camelina sativa. The sequence goes on along the minus strand of NC_025696.1, from coordinate 4,886,066 downwards.
GAGTGATTTTGTAATAAAGTCCATATATTGGGTCAGAATATTGGGTCAGAATATTGGGCTAGACTGCTAGATTCTAATTGAGTAAACTAAGCTACTTTCAGATTTTTAGTTGGATCGTTCGGGTAAGTGTGATTTTGGGTCCACTGAAAATAGTGGCAAAGTACAAACAGCAGGTACATGTGATACAGTTTGCTTAGTCCACTAAAATATTTATACTCAAATCGTTACAAATTATATACAAAGAGAGTGAGACACACTAACATAGAAGTGGTTCAACATGTACATGTTTGTGACAAAAGAAGAAGAAACAAAACGTGGACAAATGAGATGTAGATAACTCTTCTGAGTCCAAAAACTGCTAAAAAGACAGAGAAATAACTTTTGAGTTTTCATTGGTTTTGGAACTCTAGATGTACGTCCCTAAGTTCTTTTCTCATCATCATTCTTCATTTCTCCAATTTGTGTTCCTTTTCTCTTAATTATATTCTTTTATTTTGAACTTCTTCTTTATTTCTGTGTACCACAACTTAAACTCCTAAGTGAAGACAAATTTTATCACGTGCAAAAGAATCCAAGGGAAGTACTTGTGCTATTGACTCATTGCATGATGTTTATCACGAGATTAACTTCTTTTCATTAGATTTCATGAATGATATTCACAAGTTCTTTCGATAAGTATTTAACGAATAATTTTTTATTTATTTTATGAAATAATCAAAAAAACATATTGTTATTTATTTTATATGTTTATGAGTTGATCAATCAAATTAGTTAAGTAGGGTGTTTTGTCAATTATGATTACAACTCAACAAATGTACTACTATGTACTAGTATCGATAATTCAGTATGTACTGGTAGTGGAGTAAATGTTTCCAAATCGACAAAATGATCATAAAGCTTCGTTTATCGAAATCTATACTTTAAGCAGAGATTAGTACAAGAATTTTGTCATTTGATTCGATGGTGTTAATTTTAGGTTTCCAACATTTTAAAGTTGTACTACTTTTTACTCCTCAAGAGATAATTTTGGTGGAATAATCTAGCTAACTATGTTATGAGATTTGTATTGTAAGAATATATTGAACCACATAATCATGTCTCTATTCGACGATTCTATGATTTACAAATGAAATCAAAACTAGAAGTTTTGTTTTTCTTTTATCAACTATCATATAGTTATATAACCACAAGGTGGTGGGCTAGTGGTTATAGCTTTGGTGGAAGAGTCGTCCTGTTGGTCTAGGCCAGGGATCAATTTCCCCAAACGCAAGAATTGCTCAGTTTTATCCCTTTGACTACATGGGTATGGGTCCATTACTTACGGCCCATTTGCATAACCGGGGGGACCCTACCCATGGGATGCCCTTCCCCAGAGAGATTAGTCTCGGACTCCTCCATAGGTCTAGGGATTTACTCTCTGAGTTAACAAAAAAAAAAAATATCATAGTTATAAAATTACAGGGAAGATGCCCAAATGGGAATCTAAAATCTAAAAAGGAGGAAGATAAGATTGAAAACCCATAGTAATTAGTGGAAGCGTACAATGTACTGGCGCGGTGCCAATAATGATTTCATTATTAAAATGTCCTTCTGAGTTAGTGGAAGTGTTTTTCACTAGTATCAGTTCATCTGACGTAATTAGAAATTAGAAATGTACTAATAGACAATAAAAAAAAGTCTCATCATGATTAGTGTCCAAAAAGGAAATTCGAAACCTGACCCAATTAAGAAAGAACAACAGCACTTTTAAAATATCTACTCCAAAATGGTAAAACACAAAACGGTTACATTTTCTTCACTCCTAAATAAAATTATTAATTAAACTAAATTGTGCCATTTTACCGACTTTAAATAGTTACGTTATAAGGCTTTTTGTTATGTTATCTACTAGCAAGTGATTGATATTTCTTACTTCATTAAAACGTTAAACCGCATTTTTGTAACTTATAAAATGAATGTTAAAAAAAAAACTAAAATTAATAGGAAAGAAAAGTAGGTCTGAATTCATTATTGGTCATAATTTTTATCGTCGGCTGTGTTTACTCACGCGTCACCCCCTTTGAAAACCGACTTTAAGTTAAACACATATAATTGTTACAGATTTGACCCACCAGGTGTGCTCTCCCATCCACTCACTATGGAACACGTGTTGGAAATCTCAAAACCCTTTTTGACAAAACATCATGTCTCTTTATTTTGGAAAGGAAAAAAAAAAGAAATTAATAGAAGAAAAAACCACAATCTCCGTCGTCAATCTTTGAACCCTTTCTCGCTCCTATCTCTGTCTCTCTTTATATTCTGACTGTTTCTCCATTACAGTCTCTATGCAAAGAAGACGAAAGCAATAATAATAATCATCAGACAACAACCAAATCTCAGAGAATTGAAAGATTAATTAGTGAATTTGAGGGTTCTCTTTATTAGGGTTTGGAAGAGATCTGTGAGTTAGGGTATGTATGAAGAAACTTGAGTTCTTAGTTAAACATCTAGGTTTTTTCCAATTAGTTTATAGAAGACAGAGAGAAAGTGATTGAAGAAATGCAACAGAGAAAACTGACAGAAGAGAGTGAGCACATGCAGGCACTGTTATGTGTCTATAACTTTGCGTGTGCGTGCTCACCTCTCTTTCTGTCAGTTGCCTATACCTCTTCTTGCTTCTCTCTCTTCTCTCACTCTCTCTCTTCTCACTCTTATCTTCTACATCATTTGCCTTCTTATCATCTATTTTGTTGTGCACTTGGCTGGTTATAGATAAATTAATGCGTTTAGATAAATTAGTTATGTGTTGTTTTTTCTATTCTATATTCTGTTGAAGTGGGTGCTTGCTTACGCATGACAACGTTTGTTTTTAAGCTCTTTTGTAGAAGTTTGGTGGAGAAAAGCTCTATTTTTTATAGTTGGGGTTTGTAAATAATAGAGTAAATGTATATATTGTTAAGTGTGCTATCTATGGTTGATTTCTTCGAGTGGATCTAGGGAAAGCGCGAGTTTTGATGATCATGAACCCCAACCGGTACACATTCTTCTCATAGATTTAATTAACTATTGATTTTTTTTGTGTTTTTTTGGATGTGGTCTGGTTTTTTATTTTTCCTAATAAAGTTTTTTTCATGTGGAAATCCTCTGATGATCTTAACAGCTATATGCGAGTGATCCATGAATTATGTACTTTTCCTCTTCTATCTTTCAGAAACTAGAAGTGGCTCTTAGGTTTCACCAGAAGCCATAATGATGGAATTTGTGTATGATGGTTTTTTGTTTGGGATCTACTAATGCACACCCTAGTTACCGGTTTCTATGGAAAACATGATTTTTTATTTCTTTTTGAGCAAGTTGGTAATAAAGCACTGAATCCAGCTGTTTGGTCTTAAAAGGTCATTGATGTATAATTTCCTTTTTTGTGTTAGGTTAATTTGTACGGATTAATGCTGGATGGCATTGAATTCTCTCTTGGATTTAATGTGATCCGGTTAGTTGGTAGATATTCACTAACTTGATTTCTTTGCAAGTTGAACCCTATACCTAATGCTCTCTATTATCCTTTTTCCTTGCAGGTTTCTTCCTTTTGCTTCTGAATTTTGTTAGAAAATAGACTTTGTTGCTTTGTTTTGGTATTTTCTGGTGACAAATGTTGTTTTCTATGGAATGGTGGATCTAATATGGTGCCAAAATGAGGTAAAAAATGTTATCTTCTACTGAAGTTGTTTATCTTATGCTGCCAAATTAAAGGAGGTTTAAAACTCTTATTTTCTACTGAAATGATTGATCTATTTAAGTTTCAGAACTGGCCATATTTTCATCTGACGTTATTCTTTTAGTTAGTTTTTCTTATGATCAAAATCAATTACTTTGTTATGTAGACGCCTAGCTAGTTTTGAAGTGATTTTTCTTAGTATGCTTTGATTACTAAATGTATTATATAACTGGTTCAAGCAAAGGAATGAGCTGGTTTTCCTTTTTTAGTTTCTTTTAGAATGTTGTTTCTTGAATAAGTAACACAAGTAAGGAGCAATTCTGCTAATTTATGTCAAGCAACCATACAGGTAAGTAACGTCTTTGTGTTCTGTTTGAAGAAATCAAATTGTGAACAGGTCTCTAGTTACTGATGTCGAATGTGCTTCACCTTGAAATCCACAAATGAAGTCATGAAATTAGATAACAGTGGAGATGAACAAATACTAAAATGTATATTTTTTTTACTGGTTGATCTTAAATTGCATAATTGATGATATTCATGTGATTGTATCTTTGCTGGTTTGTTTGTCTAGCTTTGTTGTCTAAGCTTATAATTCTTACTATTTTGGAATCAGTTTTTGTCAATAGCAAGTCCCTTGTAATCGGTGGTTAATATGGCAATGATTATGGTCAAACATTCACAAGTTCACGAAGTCTTTGTGTTGTGTCTACTGAAATTAAATTGTAAATTTGCTTTATTTACCACCAGTATTAGTGTCTAATATTCTTAACACTGAAATCATTATATGAAGTCACATAACAGATAACAAGTAGAGACGCATAGAGTTTTGGTTTACATCACAGTTTTAGTGTAACCCCAGGTCATTTTCCTTATGCTGGTTTAGGTTACTGTGATGAGTGTATTGTTTCTGCAGTTTCTTCATGTGCTTGAAGTAATTTAATCGATGAGTTTGAATGAGCATAATCTTCATATCTTTGTTTGAGAGAGATATAGAGATGATTATGTTCATAAACCATCTATATTCTAAATAATATCTTATTTTGAGTTGGATTTTCATGTTCTCGTAACTTGGGGTTGAATGTAGAGGCAAATTTAATCATAACTATCAGTTAGCCTACTATGTTTTCTTCCTTTATTTACATATCCAAGCTATACTTGATGTTGAAGTGGGTTGATTAGTTCTGGTTGGAGGGATTATAGATAGGTAAACTGAAAAACGTTACTAATATGATTAAGGGAATTTGTAAGCCTTTAGGTTAATCGAGAAACAACACCATATTAGCTTAGCAAAAGTGTCATTGATTACCCTGTCTAATAATTCTTGTGCAATACCATGCTACTTGAACATTGATCATGTTTTGTGGATTTGCACATTGTCATCACCAAAATACCTATGCAAGAGAATAAAGCAATAATAACAATCTGATTTTGTGTTCTCTTACTTTTGCAATAGGTTGGTATTAATATCAAGTGGGAAGACATTTCAAGAATACCTTTATCTAATTCCAACTTTGGAAGTGTAGAATCAGGTAAGTCAATTATATATGTAAGAATGTAGAATTACTAGCCAACTTAATTGGAGATTTCTAGCTTGATGATTGTGAAGAACATCTAGATCATTAGCTCTGTTTGCTTCCATTTTTGATTTTATATATACTATGTGTCATGTGAGATTGATATGTGTTTGTCATTGTTCAATCGATTAATTACTGAATTTCACAATTTAAGAGTTTATATATGGGTTAGTAATATATATAGAGAGATTTACGCCGTTTCTCAAGCATGGTGGATTCAGTGGCTAGACCTGAAACTAAATATTGGAAAAATTACTTGTTGGCTAATCTATTCTTTGATCACAAATGCATCAGTCTAACCTCCTCTTGTCTCTTTGCATATGATATAAATAGAGAACATTTCTGATGTATTATTTATTTCGTTTCTACATTTTGTACCCAAGAACTTGATTCATGTTGATGGTGGCAGTAACAAAAGGTTTGTTTTGTGCTCTCTAATTAGACGGGTCTCCCATTTTGCTTCACAAGCATTTGAACAAACGGGAACAAATGGGAAATAATCCACGTTATATGCTAAGACCTGGAATCTGATTTTCTGTTCTCTTTCTTTGCTAACTCACTAACCTAAACTCAATCAAAACATCTTGTATGGTGAGTTGCATCGCTAGAATAGTCGGTAGTTTCTTAGGCATAGATTAGCTAGCAACTACGGTTTCATGTATTGCTATTTGTTTTATTTGGATTTGCCATCTGACTGGACTCATACACGATTGAGGAAGAGTGGAGTCTTCTTCTTATCATATTATTATTCATTGATATTAATTAAGGTCCATAAGAGCTAAACCATTTTATGCATTTGCTCTAATTTGTTCCTTTGAAACAACATATTCAAAGGGGTAATTATCTTGAAATATGTTACTGTGTCAACTAGTTTTGCATATCAATCATGTTAGTTATCGTGTGAACTAGTTTTTGCATATCAATCATGTTGGTTATCAACTTGAGGGTCAGGAAATGAGAATCTCTTGTGAATCGATGGACATAGGTCTGTTTTGAATCATTGCTCTATATCTAGCCGGTGTTAATAGTTTGTGTTATATTTAAGAACTAAATGGTTTAGTTTTATAGCTCTCTGGTAACAATCATACTGTAATATACAAATATTGTAAAGAAAATCAAGAATCTTAAAAATGAACGAGTGTGGTGTGGAGTTAGTAGCCGCCCACTCGCTCGTTGAGTCAATCTGTGTCCCTTACTTTTTCTTTATTTGCCTAATACTTCCAAACCTCGCCGTGATTTTTTCCCCATTGGCTCATAATATACCTTTTTTTTTTTAAGTCAAAACTCAAGCCCTCATGCCAAAACAATAAAAGAAGTAACTCTCTATACTATGAAGAAAACATATCCTATGTTGAAATTCAGCCAAATTTGTTTTCGAGCATATACAATAACCAAATTTGATTTTTTACTTTAAAAGTTGTTAACTTGCTATTAGGATGAAATTGATATGAAAATCAATTAAATAAATTTTACATGCTAGACAAACCAAAAAAATTATCTTCACAAAATGCAATTATCGGTTTCCGTATTAATTCTAATTGCTATAGATCATTTATTTCAGGTATATTATTCTGAAGTACAGATATGAATACCATTTCACTCTACAGAACTTTTACCCACAATGATCATGAGAGGGTCTAAAACGTTATATGCTACTCTTGTAACCTATTGCATGGTGATTTTTTAAACACTAGGAGGATGTAAATGAGATCTCACCAATTTAATGTAATAACTAATTATAAATGTTCTAGACGGTATATATAGCTAGCCACTGACCACAAAACTAAATTTCTTTAATATGTGCGTAAATAGCTAAACGGCTAAAACCTTTTCAAAAATGTTCGTTATTTGACATGTAATATAATTTGTTAGACCGGACTGGTTGTGTGATAGATAATAATAACCACAGAAAAAAATTAAAGGATGCAACTTTATAAACCGATAAAAACATTCCGGATATTAGATTAATACCAAAAAAGAAGAAAAAAAAAACACCAAGCGAAAACATGAGTGTGCTATTGGGTGGTTTTGTAGTAGGCCAAAAAAAGACAGAAAGTGACATACGGTGTCGTATTTGAGAAACGCAACCTTACTCTTTTTTAGACTTTGGACCAAAACCACCTTATCACAGTTATCCCACTTGTCGTTGTCTTCTGTTTTCTCTTTCCAACAAAAAAAAAAAGAAAAGGAAAATAAAAAACGGCCGTTATCACGGCTTGGAAACGGTAGGAGCGTCTTTAACGGTGACCAACGACGAACCACTACCGTTAACAATTGTTGTAGTGGATAGGTTAGGAGACAAAGGAACGACGGTATCTTTAACGAAAGGGTTACGAGATGGACACGTGGCGGTGGAGATTGTTGTGGCTAAAGAGATGGGCATTAGGCAAAGACCTTTCCCCTGTAGATATTGCATGGCCGATCCCATGTCCTCTTCCATTAGCTTTGCCACTTGATGCTCCGTCATCTTCGCCGTCTGATTCTCGCCGGAGGATGACGTGTTTTCGTGGGATCCACTGGCATCCTGAAAAATTTTAATCAAGAAAATTAAAAAAGAAAACAAGAAAAGCAAAACCCTAAAGCTATGATGTCGAAATTTGAAGGTTTTGGTATTTTGTTGTTGGAGAAAAAAGTCAGCACGCGTGCGCTGCCCTTCTTTTTTGCTTTTAATTTGCAGTTTTGTTTTTTTTTTACTCTTTTCGGAATACTTTTTAAATTGTGTTAGAAAGTCGGAACAAAAAAAACTACTTTTGATTTGTCTTCTTCCCTAACTAAAACTTTTGTCCATAAATTAAGCAGTGAATTCATTCTATGTTGGTATAGATGACGTTGTCCCCTTTTTTATGAATATGCTATAATTAAAATGTGCAACTTTGAAAATATTAAAGAAATTACCTCAGAAATTTGAGAAGAAACAGAAGCAGCACCTCCCAGTCTACTCATGCTTAGTACCTGTATACATAATTTTCAAATTTAAAGAGAGTAACTAATAAAAAAATCCCAAAAAGATAAAAAAAAATAATTAATTACAGGATAAAAGGATGAGGGAGCATAAGGAATTTTAGTTGCAGAAGCCCATATTTGATTTACATATTCTAATGTCAAGCTCAAAGGTAAAGAAGCTTCCATTATTATAAGAAAATACTAAAAATTTTAAAATGTTAAAAAGATTCACCTTGACTTGGAGCTGTAAGAACTTGACATAATCGATAATCTCATCGAGCATTGATGCTTTGTCTGTCTGTTAATTATTACAATTAAAAAAAAAAAACACCATGTTAGCAATCCTACATCTGTTCATCACTATTATATTTAATCTTATAATTAATTAGCTAATCAGTGTTTAATCATTTGATAGTATAAAAAGTCCAAAGCTCTAGATAACCTACTAAACTACTACTCAATTTTGTGGTCCAAATTATGAACTCCAAGACTAAAACACATCAGTGCAATTCCATATAATTAAACACATTATTCAATTTGGGATCATATTAAAGAAATGTATATACAAACTGGATTCGAGTCATCTACTCCTTTCATCATCAAATTTTACCAACTATAGAGATGGATGGTCAAAATTTTGATATTATTTACCTTGTTGCCATTAGGGACAAGTTCTTGAAGAGATTTCATTCTCTCCGCTATTCTCTCTCTTCGTAACTGTCCCATAAATTTCAAAATATTTCAATAATCACCTTGAAACAAATAAGTACAGTAGTAGTATACGTTTTTCTCGGTAACTGAAAGCGAATAATGAGGAAAAGTAAAATAAAAAAAAATAAAAAAAATCGAACCCGTTCGGCGATACTGTGTGGATCAGTGGCTTGACCTCTCCTAGCTCGGACTTTAGGCTTAGTCTGAGTCGGCCCCGTAGTACCACCGGTGGTGGTTGACGCCGTGGCCTGCGATTGTGTTTGACCTCCCGATCCCTAAGAAAAAAATATTACAGATAACATTTTAATTAATTATTACGTACTTAAGCAAAAAAACATGTAATTAATATTTTCTCTACTATAGTATATGGAAATGATAGAGAAATGAAACAAAGGAATCATTAATACCTGAGGGAGGTGGAAAGGGAGAGATCCGGTGGAGAAGCCATTGAAGAGAGCGTCGTTAGGATGGTTATGAGACAAAGGAATCATAGTGATCTGGTTTCTTGAATCGACGTCGTGGTGGTGAAATCCAGGGACGGCGGTACAATTGGGTGTAGGCGGAGGAGCTTCATCGAGGACGGAAGAGGGCCAAGGAGTTGAGGAGAAGATGTGGTGGAGGAAGTCATCGTGGTCGAATGTTGCGGGAGATTGAAGATGAGGAGAAGAAGAAGATGAAGGAGTTAGAAGAGAGGAGGAGTTCATGGCTTTTTTCTTTTGGAGTGAGAGAATGAAATGAATGTTTGTTGCAATGTTTAGAGAGGTTTAAGGCTTTATGGTGTTTTAAAAAGAGGGATGGTTATGGTAATATTTGAGATTTGTAGGGTTTGATATGTTAAATACGTTTAGTAAATTATTTTATATGGTAACCATTATCGTCCTTGCAAATTCTTTGGTGTTCTTTTTTCATTTCTTCTTTTCTATTACCAAAAAAATTCCCATCATTGAAATCACGATTTCTTTCATTTTTTTATTATAAAATTTTCAGAATTTTGTAGTAACTAGTACAAGTCTAGAAAAGTGTTATATGAATTATATCATAGTCGAATGGAAAGCTGAAACGAATCAAAATAATTAGTTTATCATTTGGTTGAACTAACTTCACTCACATTATTTATGTCTTTTTCGTTATTATTATTACTAGGAAGTAGACCCGTGCATTGCCGCACGGGAATATGAAAACTTGAAATGACTAACATTATTAAACAATCTTTTCGAGTGAAAACGATTATAATTCTCTAACTGCACCATTTTTTATTTCAATTTACGAATTTATTTTCTTTAGCTTTTCTCTTTTCATCTTTGTCCCTATAATGGTATTATTTGTCAGTTGGTATAGCTACATTTCAATTAATATTGATGTTCCTATAGAATCAAAAGAATTCAAGATTTCCGAACGGCTATTTTTGACTCCTAACATTACCATTCTTTTGCTTTATTTGAAAAACAAAGCTACCATCGGAAATATGAAATAAACTTCTATGTAGATAAATCTATTCACGTCTTTTCCTTTTAGATAAATCTAATAAAAGTTTTTGATACAAAGCTTTACTATTTCTTTCATAACATATATTTCAAACACAATGAATCATTAATCATACACAATCAACCAAATTTAACATAAGATTATAGGAACACAAGCAATGCCAAAAGCAACATCAAGGAGAAAGAATATGCTACAATTTACGAATACGTCTATCTTTTTTCTTTGACACTCTCTATTTCCATGCTCATTTGGAACGCTTCTATATATTATCAAAATGTTTGGCAGCCAAAAAGTAAAAGAAATTAAATTAAATCTAAATTTCAAACAAACTTGTCTTACAAATTAATGGTAACTAACCTGGATCATTTAGAGCATCTCCACTGGTCATCTACGATAAATGTCTTTAAAAATAAAAATTAAAAACAAATAATGGTGTCTTTAGATGTTTGAACAGAATAAATAATGTCTAGGCAGAGACATTTTACATCCTCAAATCATAGGATGTCTTAAAATTTAATCTTAATTTATTCTTAATACATTTTTATAAGTATGACCGATAATGATGGTCTATATCCAATGGAAGTCTTACATTAAAAAAAAAAAAAATTATTACATGCTTGAAATTTAAATACGTTAAATCTATACATAATAGTAGGCAATTAATTTTTTTTTTGACATATTCATATCTCTATCATCATTACATATCATCATGACTGATTGGTAACAAAAATAATAAAACCTCACCGGACTTGATAAAATAGTTACTCCAACAAAGATATCATGCAATTAACAATACAGCAAAAAAAAAACAAAAAAAAAAACACAATATTATCCGATTGATAACATTGGCATTGCAATATTATATAAACAATATTGATAAGTTGTCTAACCAAATTTAACATAAGATTATAGGAACACAAGCAATGCCAAAAGCATTTTTTTATCTAACCGTCCAAAATGTAAGCATTGGCAATGTAAGTTGCCAAAAATAAAATAAAAAACACAATATTATATAAAACACAATATCAATTTTAAGGTGTAAAGACAACTTACATTTTTATTTAAACAATATTATCCGTCCAAAGGTTAGAGAAATAAAGCAAATTTTGATTGATATCTAACCGTTCTAAAATCATAGTTTTATACGTAAAGTTGGAGTTTCACTTCAACTTTATTCTAAAATCATAGGTTTATACATAGGTTTATATTTTAACCATCTTTTGTTCGATACCATACATGATAAATCTATATATAATCCAAGTGACAAACCTAATAAAAAATATCGTGAAGAGATGAACGATGAGGGTCAATAAATAAAATATTCCAAATTTTAACGAAGATGAATTTTATTTTAACTTTGTTCTAAAATCATAGGTTTATATTTTAACCAACCTCTGTTAGATACCATAAATCTATATATAAACCCAAGTGACAAACCCAATAAAAAAATACCTTGAAGAGATGAATGATGCAGGTTAATAAATAAAACATTCTAAATTTTAACGAAGATGAATGAATCAGTACAACAAAAAAAAACGATTCTTTGATTTTGTTTTTATTAATTCATAAGATTGAAATAATACTCAGAAAATCAATAACTCGAAACTTGTTTAGAGGTCCATAAAAGTCTATAATATAAACAAAGAGGTGTAAAAAAAGGTGTGAAAAAACTAACAGGTGTGAACATTGAAAGCTGGGGGTATGACGAAGAAACACAATTGTTCGATCAAAATTTTGCAACTATATATAAACAAAAAGGTGTAAAATAAAAAGGTATGCAACTTTATATAAACAAAAAGGTGTAAAATAAAAAAGTGTGAACTAATAGGTGCGAACATGAAAATCTGGGGGTACGACGAAGAAACACAACTGTTAGATTAAAAGCTTGCAACTTTTCAGATCATTAACAAATCTAAACCGTTAGATGAGATAACAAAAACAATTTCATCCGTTAGATTTAAACTGACCCTTAAAAGTGGGTTTGCTATTATATATAAAAGTGGAAATTAAAATTTTAAGTGAAATAGCATTATTAATTTGCTATTATTCTAATTTATTGCTGGATATAAGAATATAAATCTGTAATTAGTATTGCAAATTTGGTCCCTCTTTTTCCTTTATATATCATATATCCTTATATATATGTATCTTAAATGATTTCAAAAGTACAAACTTAAATATTATTTAATATTATATATCATAATATTTCTAAATAATTTATTCTTGTTCAGGTTATTTGTTATTAATTTTCAAATTAGAATTATAGCTTCCATTGTGTGTCCAAATATAAATTTTTAGTAATCGCGTTTATGGGATCAGAGTATATATTACCCCGCGGATTAATGTTTTCCAACAAAAAAAAGTTGTGTTTGTGTAATGTTTTCTCGAAAGAAAGAAAAAAGTTTTTGCTGAAAGTTTCATACAATCTATTCTACTACCACAGAGAAAAAAGAAGTTATTTTAAGGGTTTACATACTTTGATCTACGTTCTCTCATTATTCTTTTATCACATATAAAACTCATTTCCACTTATGATTTTCTAAAAATTATTTGACTGTGTGAACAAAAAATAGTATCAAATCCAAAAGCTCACTATATAATCCATCTAACTCTTCGAAAAAAACTCTAGGTATTTTCATTAGATTTTTATGTATAAAATTAACTAAAAGTTGTAAATTAGATTCATCATTCCAAAATTTTTTTGTTAAATCAAGAATTGGAGGAATTTCTTTACTTTTAAAAGAATGAATGCTAGAGAATAATTTAGAGAGCTGTAAAAACCGTTGAGACTGAAATTTTATATTATTTTGTGTCATGCCAAAAAAATGAAAAAAGTTCAAATAGACAAATATATATAGATTTCAAAAGATACTAATATTCGAATAGACACAACTCTACAATGAACAGTTGCAACTTTACAAAATAAACTCTTACAATGAACAATCGCAACTTTTTGTAAAACATACAATTTAAATTTTCTACAGTTTTTTTTAGAAAATTATCCAAAATGTAAGATTAAAAAAACACAACTTTTGGTGGTATTTATTCGGATTTTGACACACGTATTTAATACCACTAAGCATGCAATAAATATTTATGTCTTGACAGCCTTGTTTAATACCACTAAGCATCACCCTCTTCATAATTAAAGAGTGTGAACTATCACTATCCTTAAAAAGTATAAAAACATAAATAAACAGGTTTTTTCCTTCTCAGATTCACGCTTCAAAGTTCCATTTACCAAATTAAGACGACACGGAACCGTAGACTTGTTCCTCTATGGATGGAAATGACTAAATTCAAAGTTTTTATCCAACTAAATGATTTCAAAACTAAATATCCTGAAGTATGCAAATCTTCGGTACATGATGTGGCGCATATAGAGTTATGGCTTTACAAAAATTTAAAAATGAAGATTCGACACGGAACCGTAGACTTGTTCCTCTATCGGTGTCAAGACTCGTGACTAATAATTATCTAACAGAGAAATACTACAGGTCATTAGCAGCAAAAATATTAAATTACCTTGAATTATAAATTAATGCTTGAAAGTTAAAAAACACTTCAATAATACAATTCTTTAGTACTCAGGAAACAATTTTTCGAAACTTGTTTATGTAGTCAAGAAAAGTTTATATATAATAAATAAAGAGGTGCAAGACATAGAGGTGTGAAATATAAAGGTGTAAAGATAAATAGGTGTGAAACCAGAAGGTACAACAAAAAGATGCAAAGACTAAGAAGTGTGATTTAAAAGGTGTAAAAATTAATGGATATAATTTTTGAAACCAGGAGGTACAACAAAAAGATGCAAAGAATAAGAGGTGTGATTTTTGAAAGATGGGGGTGCGACGAAAAGACACGATTAATAATTTTAAACCGTTAAATTAAAACCGGAACTAATCTCATCCGTTGGATTAAAAATTGACACAAAAAAGTGGGTTTGCTATTATATATAGATTATTGTTTTTTCTTCTAAAGAATGTGTTTCTAAATAACGTTGATTAAAAAGTTTCTAATACAGATTTAGAGCATATGTTATCTTAAACCATTTTTAAAATTTAGGTTTTTATATAAAGCAGCTTCATAAGAATTTTGCCGTGTACATTATAATTAGGTAACATCTTGGTTTTCATGAACGCTGAAAATTTCCTTTTTTTTTTTGTGGATTTATTTTGGAATCGAATTTTGCCAACTACAAATCTCTCTAAATTTTTGTCTTTTTCATTTATCAATCGGAGTCTTTAAAAGGTTTCAGTAACTACCTCGATATATATTCGTTAGTCCAAAAGTACAATAGTCTACAAGATAAGTATATAATATCTTGGAGGCAACACTTTTTTTAATTTCAGTGATAACTAACATAAAATATTTAGACATGCATTATAAATGCATAAAACAATATAATCCTATTCATATGGGTAGATTCATCAATGATGCTCTGTGCTTCATGATACTGTTCTCTTGATATATTACTGTTTACAATTTGTCACCAAGACTAGAAACATGCTATCCGGCTTAGACGATATTCGTGTTTAAGAATACGTATCCACAAAAGATCACTCCTTTACAGATATATACTTTTTGTTTTTGTTTTCAAAGCAATATATGATACCAGGAAATTGTTGTTTTTCACCGATCTGCTTAACTTTTGGGAAACTGATGATCCTCTTAAACGAGAATATGACAGAACATAATCATCATCATCATCATGTTAAGTTTTTTACTTTTTTAAATGACAACTTATAAGTACAAATATAACAATTTTTAAAATATTTGTTAGTTTAACCTTCTTGTTATATTTCGTTACATATTAATCACTGCTATGCTATGTAAGAAGTTTTTTTATAAAGATTTAATTGACAAGGCTAAGTAGATAAATAATACTAGTATTATGCAAAATGCATGATTAAGCACATGGGACATTCTGAGTTTTTGCACAAACTCACAAGAGGTAGAGATCGGCTTTAATACACTTCCCATTTATTAATTGCAAATGTTGGTAAGCATTGATGTACTACGCAACACAGAGAGAGATCTATCATCTCATGTGTTAGTATGATATGATAGTATATCACTAAGAGAATGCATGTACGTAAATTAATGCAATAATTATGTTTGTTTGTGCTTAATAATTACTATACTGTTTGACTAAAAAAAATAAAAACAAAAAATAATGATCATGTATACCAAAATTATTAACTAAAGAGGGTGTAAAATAAGTTATTTTAGAATGAGAATCTAAATTTCGCCCATACGTCCATCTCGCATACTAATTAATATATGTTATTGTTCTAAATTATATTATACTTTTTTTTTTGGTATTGTTTATAGAAAACAATACGTTTACAATATGAAGGAAAGAAATTGTAAAAGCATGTGGTGCACAACAATTGTAAATTCAAAGCCTGACAAAATTATTAAATTTGAGGAATATCCTCAAAATTATGGCTTTGTTCAATTTAAAACATTGGCTCTTACAATCTCTGTTTAATTCACTTAAGATAATCATATCTCACACCTAAGTAATCCACATCTCAGTAAAATTAAATCTAGAATCTCAAAACATTGAAAGGTGGCATTGGGCAAAAATTAAATTAACCTCCCTGTTGTATACAAATCTTGGTTCGTACAATATTTCGTCAAGTACATATATATAAATAATCATATCTCACTTTCTTCAAATGTAAAGTCCACAAAATCTTATGGTGCGTCACGAATTTTAAGATTGAAGCCGGTTCAGGCCCAATCAGTCATTTATACGGGCCTCGGACGGGCGGCTCATTTATTAGTTATTTTGGACCATCAGCACCGCCTCGGTTAGGGAAATCCAGAAATATACGACCCAAATCTTTTTGGATCGATAAACCAGAATAAACCTAACCGGCTCGTTAAACCCAACCGCCTCTTTGTCTTTGGTAGAGAACAAAAAAAACGAAGCTTAAACCCTTTCTCTTCCTCCGCCGCGTTCTCAAATTCCTCCAAAGCTCAACCTCTGAAGCTCAAGCTCAAGAGCCTTTTCGATTTTTGATTTCTTAAGAACCAACCAACCTTTGCTTTCGTACCCTTCTCTGTGATTTCGTTTCCAAACGTAAGCTATTACTTTTGTTGTCTGATTACTCAAGGCTTGTGTTGATTCTCAAACTGAAGCAATTGAGTAATTAGAGTTGATTATTACTAATTGCTCCTAAAAGCTTTCACCTTGTTTGATTCCTTACTCAATTGTTAAAGTTTTTTGGATTCGAAATTGACTGTTTTGGTGCTTTGATGTTTAGGAAACGCAGAGCTTTGCACACTCTCTGAAACATGGCGACTTCAGCTGATGCTCGAGCGGTAAAGTCGCTCAACACTTCCGGGGGGCGTAAGAAATTTGTGGTAAGTGTTCGTTTTTTTTTAATTAGCTTTCATAATCCCTACTTACCGCATTAGTAAGCTCAGTTCACTCTTTTCGTTGTGTCTCTCTCTAATATGGCTGTTTTGTGCTTTATTGCTTCTGGATGCAGTTCAAGAATTTCGCTGATAGAATCAATGAAATTAACACCAACAGCAACTTGTTAGATAAGGTGAAGGCTGAGCCTTCTGAAGGATCCACTTTTTTCAAGGATTGCCTCGTAGAATGGAGGGTATGTTTTATTTTGTTGCCTTGGACCTCTTTTTAAAGTTTCAGTATTTTTCTTCTGGTCTTGGACTGTTGTGTCCTAAGGTTAAGTAGATCATTGTAGTCTTTTAGTAAGCCGTGCTTAGTTTTAATTTTGCTTTATTTACCGACTAGAAAATGTGGTGCTTGAAACATGAAAAGTAATGGCAATCTTAGTGATCTTGAAATTCAAACCTCACGGCTTTTATTGTTCACATGATACTATAAATAAAGAGCTGCATTGAAAAGAATGTTGGTACTCTGTTTTCTCCTAAGTTTGTCCTATAGGCATCTAGGACATAGGACAAATTGGGATCATAAAATATTTGACTGGTGTTGAATGCAGGAACTGAATACCGCAGAAGACTTCATTTTATTTTATGAAGAAATGTTACCATTAGTCCAGAATTTGCAGTTGGTTATTGTGTATAAAGAAAAAATCGTCTCGGAACTTGTCTCCCGATTACAAATGAAAGCAAGATTGTCTCTGGAACCCATTCTCAGGTTTGCTGATTTCTGCTCAAATTTTTTTAGCCTGGAACCATCTGCCAGTGGAATATTTTTTTTCACTTATATAGACTTGTCATTTTAGTTGTCATTTTTATCTGTATGCCACCAAATCTTCACTGTCAGGCAGTGTAGTTAACCATAGCACTTTGAAATCACGTTCCATTTCCAAGGGATATATATACATTTTGTTCTGACATCTTTGATAACGGATAATGTTGGCAGAGGAGCTAAGATAATGGTTGCTAAATTTCATCACTTTTTTTAATTCTTGCGAGCATGCACTTTTGTAATCTTCTTCGGCACAGAAGTATAATTTTTTTTTTTTGCAGGTTGATTGCTGCTCTATCAAGAGACCTCTTGAAGGATTTTCTTCCGTGAGTATTCTCTCTTTATTGTGCTAGTAGTATACATTGAAAATGTAGTAATATACTTTGAAAACATAGTAATCCATAATAAGGCTTACTTTGAAATAAATGCTTTGGAAAAGCTGATGAATTGCTTTACGATGCCTAAAAAGTACACCTTAATGTCCTGAAACTCTGGACTATGAACAGCTTACAACATGTTTACACAAATTCTACCTTCTTTTCCTTGCATACAATGGCCAGAAAAGAGTTGCTGATTACCGTTGTCTCCCATTATATAACTGTGCTAGACCTCTAGGAAGTAATTTCGGGTTGACAGATTATTTTACATTCTTCTTTGATAAAATCTTGTCTATGCAATTAAATTTTCTTACCAATTTCTTTTGTATATTTCTTGGCTAGCTTCTTGCCACGAATTGTGAACTCGTTAGTGACTCTCCTAAAAAATGGTGCCCATAAAGAGCCGGAGATTATTGAGCAGGTTGCTGGTGTTCTACAGCATATTTATACTCAGAACAGTACCTAAATTTATATATATATTTAATATCCTGAAATTTCGTCCTTTTTTCATGCAGATATTCTCATCATGGTCTTCCATAATAGAGTCCTTGCGGAAGTATCTCTTATGCGACATCGAAGGCATTCTCAGGTAAGTTAAGTAAAGAATTTCAATCTAATCTAAAATGTCTGTTTATTCGGATGGTTCTGATGATTGCACATGGTCTTTCTTTTACTTACTGGATCAAGGGAGACTGCCATTAAAATTGATAAAATTGTTTTTAGCATCCTTGAAAGACGATACATGGCTGTCACATGCTGTTAATGTTGTTAAATTTAATTATGATTTAATTTGCTATGCTGAAGGGATACGTTGGAATTGAGGTATCACCCCAAAGACTATATCAGTGAATTTATGTCAGAGTCCATGTCATTTTTGTTGAGGAATGCATCGGATGAGCAACTTGAAAAAGGTGATAAATTGCTTGTCGTATGTTTTTCAATGTCTACGTTAGGGACAATATACTTGATTAACACTCCAGTTGATTCTTCTCTCCTAAATATTACAGGGATCAGCTTGATCCTTTCTGAAGTTGCACATCAACCCAACAACGTTGGAGGAGTTGGATTGCTATATTATGCTATGCGGGGTACCTGTGGAGGACTCCATTCCAAAGCTGGGAGAGTTTTGAGGTTCTTGCTGAAAGATTCAACATTATCTCTTTGTGATAATTTTCCTCAAGGCAAGTTCTCTTTTTAAAGAGATGTTAAGAGTATTTCATTTAGAAGCCTATTTTATGTAGGAGCTACTGGGGTTGATTTATCTTCACCTAGATTTTAGTTCTTAGTGGAAAAGGGTCAAACTCAGAGAATGAGAAGTAATCACAGAGTTTTCATATTTTTGCGTATCCATTTATATGAATGTCTTCTGTGATGAATTTACGAATTGATGGTTGAATACGTTTTGTCTACTGTGTGATGAGTAGTTTAGAACCAATGCTTAACAACTTCTTTATAAATAAAAAATAGTGATGCCAATATATTGGTGGGAGGTGGGAATCTTTGTTAAATGTTGTGAATCTTTGATAAATGTTTCATTTTCTTGCTGAAGGGATAAATTCTTTACTTTGTAGAGGGGTCATTTATATAAAAAAACGTGAATAGATACCCTGAACTTCACGATTTAGAATCTTATTTCCTTCTTATTCTGGTTTAATCTTGTATCACGTTGCAGGCCCTGGTACAGTCGTGGAAGTTGTGAGTTTGGTTTTGCAGAGAATATGCGAGGATTTGGAAGCAGAAAAATCAATTGTCATGTGGGAGTACTTGTATAAGAATATAAACAAATCAATTTCAAACAAAAAGTCAGTTCATCTAAGCCGACTATTGAATGTGCTTACTGCAGTTGTTAGGATTGAGAAAGGTCGCAAGGTACATGGTGAGTTATTCAATTGCTGATTTGTTTCTCTCTCTCAACCTCTCGTTCTGTTGCACTCTCTTTTGGCTGCACATGCCAACATACCTTTTCATGTCTTGCTGACTTAAGTTACTGTCTCGGTGTAACAGATAGCTCGTCACTGATTGGAATCGTGAGCCGCATTGTGTCAACGTTTGTTGCTTCCTCTGGGACCCTTGTAGAAGGCGATAATTTATCTGCTGTCCTCGATGAAGTTTTACAATTGATATTATGCACAATCAACAGAGTCAATGAAATGCCAATTGTTGCTTCGCAATGGGCTCCGATTTTTGCCTTGAAAAGTTCAAGGTATTGTCTAATATCTCCCTGTTTATACTTTACAACCTTCCTTTTTTTTTTTCTTTTCTTGACATTGATCATGTTTATTTCCAGTTTGCTGACTTTTTTGAGGGAGTTCCTACAGAAGGATCATTCCGTTGTGAAAGCCTTTACAAATAATATATTAAGGCAAGACTCATATCATAGTTTTTTAAAATTAGTTCCTCATTGAATAGTCTATCTCTGTGTCTTAGCAACTAAATTCCATTTTGCAGTGCAATTAACAACATGATTTGGGAGTCTCCTAAGGAAGTTATTCCTCTGTTACTAACACTATGTGAGAGTCAACAAACAAGTCATGACGGGGTGAACATCATAAATCAAATATTTGAGGGTAAATATGAGAGAATTCATTCGTTCTTGGAAAAGAATTTAAAAGAGATTCAACAGAATATCGAGAATACTGGATTAGTTCACATTGACGAGGCCAAGTTGGCTATCATTTGGGGAGTTGTCAAATGTTATCCTTATTTTAGAGTGGATTCATCATTACTGATTTGCTTTAAGAAGAGTCTCAGACAGCATTTGGGAGTGTCGGATGGTAAGTTTTACTGCATGATTCGTTCTTTTTTGCATGCTACAATATTTTTGTTCTATGCTGCTTTTTTTTTTCCATCCAAAGACGCCACTCAAATTATGTGCTTGGATAGGGTCATCTGTTGATCGAACACATGAAGATTCATGGTCGGGGTCTGCCACTATACAAAATCCTAAATAATTTTCATATCCTGTTTTGCAGTGTCTTCTCCGTGATATTTCTTTCATTGAGCTGTTTGTTCACTGGAAATTGAGTTGTCCTTGAATGTGATTTTATTTCCTGGATTTTACCATAAAACATCTTATATAAGCGACATTTTTCTGCAGACACTTTTAGTGCCCCAGAATTGATGTGGCAGAGCTTACTTGGTACTGCTTTGAGGTCATGTTACAAACTGCCGGGAAGAATCAACCACAGTGGTCTAGAGGAAGCTTTGTCTTTTGCTAAAGATTATAAGTCATGTGTGCAAGTGTTGTCTCCCGTGGCCGATTTTTTGGATTATATCCACAGGTGAGTTTGTCTGTTTTGGTGATTATTCTGTTATTTCTTCTTTTAATGAACTCTGTGACGATAAGCTGATCCCTATATTAATTCGTAGGCCAGCATTAGCTCATGATGACAGGTCCAAGGCATATCCAGAACTTCAAGCAAAGAAGGCTGTAGAAGCTTTTGACATATTTTCTGAAAATTTGCGTCACCCAAACAAAGACGTCCGACTTATGACTCTGAGGATTTTGTGCCATTTTGAAACTCTATCGTCTGACCCTTCTTTTGAAGAGCATCCTCCTAAGAAGAAAATGAAAACTGAAGAGATTATAAAATCTCTTCCTAAAGGGAATGTGAGTAGATATCCTTTGTTCTGTATTCTTTACCTCAAGCAGATTTCTTACTAGCATGATGACTATATAACTGTTGCCTCTCTGAACTATCATGTTATCAGTACTTTCTTAAACTTTTCCTTTAAAAATATCAGGTTCTTCAGTTATTACGCTCAGTCGAAGAAACTGCTCCCACAGTGGATACTAGTCGGATGTTGGTCGGTTTGATCTCTACAATACAAAAGGATCTCTCCGCTGGCAGGATACATGAGGCATATGTGAAGCTTGTATTGAATGGGATGTTGGGACTATTACATAATAGATATTTGGATTTGTGGGGTCCAGCGTCTGAGTGTCTTGCAGTTCTTGTGAGGAATCACACAGGTGCGGTGTGGAGTGATTTTGTTTGTTATTTGGGGCAGTGCCAACTAAAATTTGAGACACTTCACGATCATAGTGAGAACGCGAACCAAAGCATCTCAGAGAGGCATAAGGGTAGGCTCTCACAATTTAAGTAAATATCTATTTCATCCACTCACATAATGAAATATTAATTCCCCATTTTTTGTCACCTGTTTTATATGTTAGAACGAAATATATATCCGTAAACCCATCTCTATCTTTTTTTTTCATCTAACCATTCCCTTGTCCGTATAGTCTGATGTGTATATGTTATTATTGCAATCTACAGATCTAATGGGCCGTTTCAATTCATTTCTCTTTCCACCGTCTAATAGCACACCTATTGCAACGGTGTTATCTCAGCTGCTACAGACCTTACAAAAGGCTTCCAGTGTTGCTCAGTCTCGCGCTTCTGAAATTCTCCCTTTGTTGTTGAAATTTCTGGGATACAACAGCGAAAATGCTTTGAGGTAACCATATCTCTATATTTTTTAAAGCATGATATTTTTCAACTGTTATCATAATTTTTTTTTCTCTACCTTGCAGTGTCGGATCATATAATGGCCAAGTTTGTAAAGGAGAGGACTGGAAGAGGGTTCTTATACAATGGTTGACTTTGCTGAAGTTAATTAAGAATCCTAGGTCATTTTGTTTTAGTCAATTTGTAAACGACGTTCTTCAGAATAGGTTGGCAAGACTACTCAATTCGATATTTCACTGTTCTTCTGACTCTCTTGGAGTAAGAACATTCATTGACCTTTGAATGTGTGTTTTTTTTTTTAATTTGTTTTCCAGGTTCCTGGATGATAATGATGCTGAAATACAAACTAATGTTCTAGAGTGCCTTCTGTTGTCGAATGACTTCTTACTCCCACACCGCCAGCATTTGTTGAATTTGATCAAACCTAAAGAATTGAGAGAAGAACTCACAACCTGGAACTTGTCTGAAGACATCGTAGAACCTCACAGATCACAAATTTTTTCAATTGTAATTCGCATCCTTATGCCAAAAGTTAGAACATTAAAAAGTTCGGCTTCACGGAAGGTACATATTACATACTTTTAGTTTACTTCACTATGCAATACAGTTTTCATTTGGGTCCCAACAAGTTATCGTTGTTTTTCTTGTCAGCATACAAGTATCCGTCACCGGCAGGCAGTTCTTTGCTTTACATCTCAGCTGGATGTTAATGAACTTGCCCTGTTCTTTGCCTTGTTGATAAAGCCTTTGAACATCATATCAGAGGAAACAATGGACTCGTTTTGGAGTTCTGGCGAAAGTTCTATGGACTATTTCCATAACTCGAATTTCCTGAAGTATTTCACTGTTGATACTATTTCGACATTATCCAGGAATCAGAAATCTGGGTTTCTTCATGTCATCCAACATATCCTTGAAGTCTTTGATGAATCCCGTGTCCGACCTTTTCTAGACTTTTTGATGGGATGTGTTGTCCGGCTATTGGGAAACTATGCTCCAAATATTGATGAAGAAAGGAACATTGATTCATTGGCAGCCGACCCATCAACTGNGGAACTTGTCTGAAGACATCGTAGAACCTCACAGATCACAAATTTTTTCAATTGTAATTCGCATCCTTATGCCAAAAGTTAGAACATTAAAAAGTTCGGCTTCACGGAAGGTACATATTAAATACTTTTAGTTTACTTCACTATGCAATACAGTTTTCATTTGGGTCCCAACAAGTTATCGTTGTTTTTCTTGTCAGCATACAAGTATCCGTCACCGGCAGGCAGTTCTTTGCTTTATATCTCAGCTGGATGTTAATGAACTTGCCCTGTTCTTTGCCTTGTTGATAAAGCCTTTGAACATCATATCAGAGGAAACAATGGACTCGTTTTGGAGTTCTGGCGAAAGTTCTATGGACTATTTCCATAACTCGAATTTCCTGAAGTATTTCACTGTTGATACTATTTCGACATTATCCAGGAATCAGAAATCTGGGTTTCTTCATGTCATCCAACATATCCTTGAAGTCTTTGATGAATCTCGTGTCCGACCTTTTCTAGACTTTTTGATGGGATGTGTTGTCCGGCTATTGGGAAACTATGCTCCAAATATTGATGAAGAAAGGAACATTGATTCATTGGCAGCCGACCCATCAACTGCAGATGATAAAGAAAATGCTTCAATAAATCATGACCAGGTAAAATGGTTATTAGTGTTGTTTGCCTCTTTCGCTAAAGTCTTGTGTAGGTTATCCATGCAAACAAATCATTATGGTTTCTCCTATCTCCTTTGGAATTCTTGTATTGCCTGACATTTTCCGGTTTTTGTGTAGGCTGGTACTGCTTTGAAGCAGTTTAAAGAGTTGAGATCCTTATGTCTGAAAATCATTGCTCATGTTCTTGATAAATATGAGGATTGTGATCTTGGCTCCAAGTTCTGGGACCTCTTCTTCTCGGGAGTGAGTCCGTTAATTAAGAGTTTCAAACAGGAGGGTTCTAGTAGTGAGAAACCAAGTTCCTTGTTCTCATGCTTCTTGTCAATGAGTAGAAGCCGTAATCTCTTCACCCTATTATGTCGGGAAGAGTCTCTTGTTCCAGACATTTTTTCAGTTCTAACAGTCGCCACAGCTTCAGAAGCTATAAAGTCTTCTGCCTTAAAATTCATAGAGAATCTGCTTTGCCTTGAAAATGAGTTTGGTGAGGATGCCAATATGATCAGTGGATTCTTGGATCCTTATATAGACGCACTGATTAACAGCTTGCATTCTCTTTTCATTGGAGATATACTGAAAAGGTCAGGAATCTTGTTAATTAACGGACCCAATTATTTCCTCTTGTTTCTACTATTTCTTAAAGTTTTATTTATGTACAGGAAATCAGTGAAGTATCATGGTGAAAGAGAGATTAAAATTCTTAAATTACTGTCAAAGCGTGTGCGAGATCCCTCTCATGTTATGAAGTATTTGGACGTCTTGCTGTCTTTCTTGGATAAAAGTGTAAAAGATTCTGGTATGATTACTATCATTGCTTTTATTGGTAAAACTTACAATATCACGTCTCTTGTATGTCACTGTCTTATTGTTCTTACAGATATTCGTCGTGAGGCTTTGCTAGCTATTCAGGACATCATACCGTTCCTTGGGATTGAGAGTACCAGCAAAATTATAAATATAATCTCTCCTCTACTTGTTGACGCTGACTGTGAAGTTAGATTATGCATTTGTGATCTACTTGAATCTATTGCAGAAAAAGACTCTTCTCTGGTTGATGTGGTTAGTATCATGTCTCTCTGTGAGCTGAGTCATTTTCCTTCTCTTATTTTTGATTTTGCAATTTTAACTAACAATTGGTTCCCAACCTACAGGCGAAGCGCATCCGCGATATGAATGCCATCTCAGCCATGGAAGTTGACGACCTGGACTATGAAAAGATAGTTAATGCTTATGTGGAGATTAATGCAGATTTTTTTAATAAATCCTCAG